>NW_015388303.1:107492-161301 GCF_001527695.2 Protobothrops mucrosquamatus
ATGATAATCAACACCTTGAAGCGCACCCGGAAAGCCACCGGCAGCCAGTGCAGCTCGCGCAGTAACGGCGTTACATGGGAGCGACGAGTCCCTCCCAACACCGCCCGCGCGGCTGCATTCTGGACTAACTGGAGCCTCCGAGTGCTCCTCAAGGGGAGCCCCATGTAGAGAGCATTGCAGTAGTCCAGGCGGGAGGTGAAAAGAGCATGGGTGACTGTGCGCAAGGCGTCCCGGTGCCCCCACCCACCCTCCATGGGAAGTATCTGCACTTTTTTTCTCTTCTGAAAAAAGTTGTGAAGCCAACTTTTGTCAACCTGAATAAGAACAGGAACCAAAAGTGCAGAAACAGTCTTGATAGACCAAGGGACCTTGGATGAAATGGCTGCAGGAGAGAAGGGTGATATGTACATTACTGGGTATTCTGGGTTCTCTCCCGCACCCACTCATATATATTCCCTGCCCTTCTTTGTTCCCCCAACTCTTCCCCCCGTAGCTTAGCATTATTTTTCCTTTCTCCACTCTTTCCTCCCAGAATTGCCATAACCTGAGTGCATTTGTGTGCTCCATCCCTTTCTGCTACCTCTTTCTTCCTTATTATGGACCAACATTTTTTTTAATGTCTGCTGGTCTAATTCGGTTCAACGAAAGCTGCATTCCCAGCCAGATTCTGGGGTTCCTGAAGGTGACTTCTGGCTCCCTGGCAAATTATGATTGATGATATGCCATTAAGTCTATGTTGATTCTTAGCATCCAGGTAGATAGATTTTCTGCATGATGATTCGTCTCTAACCTGGTCCTACGGCTCATTGCTATTGTGTGTGAGTCCATCCACCTGGCTGCTGGTCACCTTCTTTTTTCTTCCAGCTTGGCTAAACAACCAAGCTGGCTAAACAAACTCATGTCTTCCACAGCAAGCTCAGCCATTTCTGGAATGTTTTAAAAAAAACATTTGGGAGCTTCTCCAAGATCCAAGACTTAATCACATACAGTACACTCTCTTCAAGAAAAAAACACCTGAGGATTCTACAAATGGCAGAAATTGTAAATAAGAACGATTTGATAAAATTAGCATTCCTGAAAATCCTTGGGGAAGCTTGGCACATTTCCCTCTACTCCTACATAAACTGAACCAAACAACAACAACATGTATATTTAGCTAACAAAATAAAAAAAATACATTTCGGGGAGGGGGGAATTGAATACAAATGCCTAAAATATTTGCTGAGAAGATATGCACACACCTACAGACCTGTTAATATATGCATCCATACCTAGGCAACTAATAAAACTCCCCCAAAAAAGTTGCAGCAATCTTTCCTGGAATTTCCAAATGTGGTAGATCAAGTCCCATGAGTCTGCAGCAAGTATGGCTCCATCCCAGCGGAGCGAATACTTTATGAGAAATGAAGTACAATACATCTGGGAGGCATCAGCTTGGGAAAAACTCCAGCAAACAGAAACACAAAGGCATTAGAGCTTTATGCTTGGATCTCTGGGTACCTTCTGCTTCATAGAAACAGTTCAGTGCATTGGGGGAGAACTTGGATCCAAGCTTAACAATGGTAGAAGGAGGCATAATCTTTTCCCCATTCTGCTACAGCTATGACTCAACCCAAAGGAACTGCTATTATAACCCTAGATAGGAAAGCTATTTCTGTGCTGAAATCTATATTGAAATTTCTCAAAAACTGACAATAAAGGCTTCTTTATTCTCAATGTCTTCCTTCCTTCCACCTTCTTTCTTTCTTTCTTTCTTTCTTTCTTTCTTTCTTTCTTTCTTTCTTTCTTTCTTTCTTTCTTCTTTCCCAGTTTTGAGCTTACTTAATTTCCATTTTACCAGGCCTCAGTAAAAATCTTCACAGGCGATGGACTACATTTCCATAATGATTTCTGCCATTTGCACGATGATCTCTTTATACAAAAGATGCAGATTGTACGTTTGTACCTTTTGTGCAATGTTATAATGGTCTCATAACAAACGATGTCATCATGCAAACAAATTGAAATTGATATAAATGATATAATTTGTAAGACTGGAACAATTACATCAAAGTGCACATGATGTAAACTGACCCACAGATGCGATTTTTATCATTTGTTAATGATGTCATTATGCAAATGCTGTACATTGGCATCAAATGATGTTATCTGCATCAGTTGTGTAACAACACTGCTGTTATTGTGCAGGTTACACGCCCTGATATTTGGAGCCACTCAGATATTTCCAACACGTATCTGCTCATCTCAGATAAAACCTACTTCCACAAGTGATGCTTGGCTCTTGGTCCCGTACAGGCACAGAAATCCCAGCTCTTCCACTTGCCGGAGACAGAAAAACTACAGAAACTATTGAATTGAGCCTGAGGAAACTTGGAGCTAGCAGCTCCCAAAGTCTCTGATTAAAATTTGACATTTCCAGGATACAATTTGGCATTCGGCAGAATGGAAAGCAATGAGACCACCTGTTAAAATATGGATACATGTGTGCAATGTTCTGACATATACACAAAAGAGTTAGTTTGCACTGTGATGTTTGTGATGCACGTTTCTTTATGTCCTCCTCCTTGTTTCCCTCTCCCCTGTGGATTCTGATGGTACTAAATCATTTGTTTTTTATTGCTCTATAAAAGCTAGTGATTTCTAATTTTAGCCATTATCCGTTCCTTATGCTGAGCATGGTGACATTATACTTTTTTAAAGATGAAATCCCTACAGCATCTCTTGCAAGAATCTTCCAGAGAACTTTCTGTATATAAACAGGTCATCGTCATCTTGTGGTCTGCTCAGAGCACTGCGTTTTATTTTGCATTTTATGCAACGCTCACGACAATGTTCGCGTAAGTGGGGCCACGAACACTCACACACTGACCAGCCACTCATGCAGCCCAGTGGCCAATAGGCCATGGCCCAGTAGTGGGCCACAACCCACAGGTTGGGGACCCCTGACCTAAAGGGCTTATGGGAGAGGGGGGTTTTAAATCTCCAGCCTTATGATGGCTCAACTGTACTGCCATACAAACCATCATGCAAATGACATAAGTTGATGCAAAAGATGTATTTGTGCATTTAATAAAGAATATGAATAGAAGAATTTCACCCCACTACAATTCATTGTCATAGTACTTCCTTCGTACTATCTTCCAGAGGGTTTTAGACCACTGGAAGGATAATGGTACAATAAAAACCAAATATTTTTATTGGTATAGTAATGATGGCAGAATAAAAGCCAAATGTTTATGCATTCCATAAACAAGTGCAGGACCAAGGAATTATGTTCAAGAATATCATTTACATTCTTTTCACCTGTGAAAGAAATTTGAGAAACAAATTCTTTAATCAATTAAAGTGATAATTGGTAGGGGGAAATGCAGGTGCCTTTTGCTCGGGTATCTTTCCCTCCATACATGCAGAAACACAGAATATTTTTATGTAGAAGGTGTGTCTGTCAAACTGGGTAAGGGTAGTATCTGGTTCTTTCCAAACCAACAACACAATGTAATTCCTGGCAAACAGAGATAAAGTAACATCTGGCAAAAATAAAGCTCTACAATGGAAACTAGCCTCTGAAAAAAGCAGAGCAAATATCAGCCCAAAACAAAATGACTTAGAAAACACAAACATCCCACACTTATAGTAGGATTTATGTGCCTTAAAATGGTGGGAAGAATGGAGGGAAAATGGCTTGGTAGATCTATTATTTTTTTTCAAAACAAATACTCCTATTACAGAAAGAAAAGGCAAAGGAAGATACAGAAAAGGGACATTTTAAGATCAAAAAGGCAAGTAGGGGGTTCAAAGACAAAGAGAATAATTTTTTCCATCAGGGCAGCTGCCAAAACAGCAGCCACCAGCCACCCCACCCCACCCTCAAAATAGATGTCTCTTTTCTCATTCACTCATCCTCCCCACATCCAGAGGGCATTTGGGACATGCACAGGAAAGGAAGAAGGAAATTAGCCAGTCTATGAGCAATCCCGGTTATGGCGAGAACAGTCAAATCTGAACTGCAGACTTCCTGGGTGAAATGGCTGATCCAGTGCTTGGAATGCCCTTCTTCTTTTCTATCCTCTGTTTGGTGTGATATCTTGCCTAATGAAAGAGTGCTAAACAACAACAAAAGCTTGTACCTCTTTTGTACCATTTGTGTTACTTCTAATAAAGATATTCCCCAATTATAGATTTGGGGTTCCCCCCCCCCATGAATCAGCACAGCTGCGATTGCTTTTTATGTCACCTATGATAAAAAATACTCGAGCAAAATATTTAGAAAAAAACAGGAAAAATGGATTTAGAATAGGCAGGATTTTTTTTGTCATAGAACGCATCGGAATGGAGTTCCAGCACCTTTTTTCAACGGATTTTCCAAGTTTTAAAAGTAACATTTGAAAATTGATTTGGTCCACGTGAAAATTGATTTGGTCCACGTGGACTTGAATCGCCCTGTCGAGAGTAGCAGGTTGGCAGCAAATTCATTAAAACGGTGCATGCAGGCTGCTTGTGTGTCGAGTTTGATGCATGCGTACTTCGTCCATGCTGGTTGTGATGGCGCTGCTTGGCTTGTGGCACTGCTCGGCTTGTGACTGGTCATGTGGTCGCATGCTGAGTGGTTACTGTGGGCGGCGACCGTTATGTTTCGTTACACAACTGACGTGTGTGGGTATGTGTGCAGTGATTGACTACATGTGAAAGGTAAATAATTTCTTTATTTTAAAAAATCGTTGCTGAATTGAAAATCTTTTTTTAATTTTTAGTGTAAAATTTACTATGAACATTTGCCTTAAATACAATAAATTAAATTTATATTAAGAACTGAATATATATTTTTTTAAATAAAAGATTAACAAGATGTGAGTTTTGGCACCTTTTTTCTTACAAAAAAAGCACCAAGAGTAGGGATTCGGCAAATTAATCAGTTGCTGGGGAAAATATCAGGGCTAGTAAATGCAGTTACCCATCATTTCATAGGCAAAGACTTTCCAGAAGTAAGAGGGGAGAGAAAGAAGGGCTGACATAAAAGTTCCTAGTTTTCTGAGGTTATCTGCTAGAGCTTTTATGCCTTGAATGACTAACACTTCCATGAGATAATTTAGAGATAGAAAGATCTTCAGTCAGGAAGACAGGAACCAAAAGAATTAAGGTGGTACTTCAACTACAGTGACTGCATCCACATATCTTAGAACAATGGAGCTCATAAATATGAGATACATGGATGTAACCACCTTAGGGTTTGGTTGATTATGTGATTTCTGCTTGAGCTTTTGAAAAAGTAGGCATATTCCCCCATGTCCCTTTTGGGAGAAAAAAATATTTTATTTCCTATTGGTTTACTCGTTCAGAGGTAAAAAAAAAACATATAAAACTGAAATCATTTTTAAAGCCATTGGCTAAAGAAAGAAAAGAGTAATCTATATTTCTGAAAACATTGTTTCAGAGACACTTCTATTGCTGGTGTCTTGAGGTGATCTACTATTCAAGAAAATATTCAGCATCTGCATTATATCCTTTATCTTAAAGCAACTTTCCTTTGACATAAAGGCCTTAATATCAGTGATGGTTAAACATTCCTCCTAAACATTTCTTAAATTATTTTAAAGACTTTTTAATCACTTTTGGCTATGTTTAAGTTACATTACACATCACCAAATATAATAGGATAGAAAGCTGGTTGTGGACTATGACATGTAGTGGACATCAATTCTTTCAGGCTGGGTCAGTACCTGAATCTTTGAGATCTTGTAAGCTCATGCTGATGCCGTCAGAAATATTATTTAGCTATCTATCAGCTTCTTTCTCAATTGCCTTCCGTTTTTCCAAGCCTAAAGTTTTCTCCAATGATTCTTGACAGGAGTACCAGTGCATTCTTTTTCTTGTAAAAGAAGGAGGGGGATTTGCCAACCTGTGCACCAAAATCCTTCCTTAGTCCATTGGATTAGCCCAACAACGGTACTAGTCCACTGTGTCACTGGGAAACAGAGGTCTTGGATCCAAGTGAAAAGTTGCCAAATGCATTAAAATCTGGATCTTGTCTTGGTGGAGGCAACCAATGGAACACAAACTGAAGCCAAGAAAAGGAGGTCATGCTGCAGCCTGCAAAACAAAGGATGGGGCTGCCCAACTGAAGCTACTCACTGAGGAATGCAGGACTTGGCAATTATGTTCTCATACACCTTTTACAGGGCATTATTATTCTGTTCAGTTATGAGGATGAGGGTATATTCATTACTGAGTATGAGTATGGCTATGACTATGACCAAAGGCTGTAATGAATTGAGCCTGAGGAAACGTGTAATCTTGGTCCACCAGCTCATTGATCATTTTCTGGACAATGGTGTGATTGGGGGAATTGTAGCCCCCATTTTAGCATTGGGGTTCTGGGGCCGATACTAGTGGGGAGCTATAATCTGGTGGTCCCAGCAGTTGATGTAAAAGGTGGTGGAGGGCACACTAGTTTCTCAGGGTAGCTAGGAGGATTTTCCAAGTGTCTTTGAGGTAGAGTAGCAGGAAGGACCCATCAGGAATGAAGGTACTTCAGGAATGATTTTACGTCATCTAAAATATTGAATTATTTGTACTACCTGCAATTCAAAGTATTCTCAATTATTTTTTACAGCATGACAATCTCAGGATTGTTCAGCCTTTCATATCCCCGTGTTGCAACTGGGAAAACCATAGTCTTGACCAGGGGTAGTCAACCTTGGCTCTTTTATGACTCGTGGACTTCAACTCCCAGAATTCCTGAGCCAGCCATGCTGGCTCAGGAATTCTGGGAGTTGAAGTCCACGAGTCATAAAAGAGCCAAGGTTGACTACCTCTGGTCTTGACAAAGCATATCTTTCTCGTGCGTGCGGCATCTCTGTTCTTTAATGTTTTGTCCAAATTTGGTAAAGTCTTTTTCCCAAGAAGCAGATATTTTTATATTCCAGGGCTACAATCATTATCCTTGTGAATTCTTTTAGCCTAGAAGGATCAAGCTTGTTATAAATTCAGCTTCTTTTCCGTCTATTTGCATTTGGTTAGCACTGCTTGTTGACATAATCTTAGTGTTGTATTTTGTTTAAATATTGAGCAGCAGACCAGCTGCTCTTCTTTCACCTTCAGCAAGAAAATCCTTAGGACTGTGTAAATTGTTCTTTGTAAGCCAAGCTTGATGGCTTAGCAGGTTATTGAACCCGACTGTTGTGGTTTAGACAACAAACCATGGTTTTAAAACCCAAAGATCAGCACAATATATAAAGCCAGTGAAAATGAATTTCCATAAATAATAGAAGCACGAACAAACCTTAGGATCAATATGCGCCTATTCAGTAAATTTTGGGTATGATAGATGAATCCAATAACTGAAATAACTTTTGATAAAGGGTTTTGGGTTTTTTTGCAGAGTTTCTCAGAATTGACAAACGCAAAAGGAAATACAATTCTACATCTACCTTGGAATACTGCATCCAGTTTTGGTCACCACGATGTAAAAAAGATGTTGAGACTTTAGAAAGAGTACAGAGGAGAGCAACAAAGATGATTAGGGGACTGGAGGCTAAAACATATAAAGAACGATTGCTGGAATTGGGTATGTCTAGTTTAATGAAGAGAAGGACGAGGGGGGACATGATAGCAGTGTTCCAATATCTCAGAGGTTGCCACAAAGAAGAGGGAGTCAAGCTATTCTCCAAAGCATCTGAAGGCAAGACAAGAAGCAACAGAGGAAACCAATCAAAGAGAGAAGCAACCTAGAACTAAGGAGAAACTTCCTGACAGTTAGAACAATTAACCAGTGGAACAACCTGCCTCCGGAAGTTGTGAATGCTCCAACACTGGAAGTTTTTAAGAAAAGACTGGACAGCCATTTGTCCGAAATGGTACAGGGTTTCCTGCCTGAGCAGGGGGTTGGACTAGATGACCTCCAAGGTCCCTTCCAACTTTATCATCACCATTATTATCATTATTATTATTAATTTATAAGAACATTAAATCAAAGTTATTTAAACTTCTAGCAAACCAATTTTTCATCCTTTCTATTTCTGGGATCAAAAGGTTTTTTGAAATCCTCCACCAAATTAGCAAATTGAATAATCTGGGGTAGGGAGATTACTCCAAAGAAAAGAGACATTCTCCAGCATTTTCCAATGATAGGCAACTCAATCAGGATTCAACATGGCATCATCACTTAAGAAAATGTCCAGTGGGAAACTTTCTCTTCTGGAATGTTCTTCACAGACCTACTGGCCCTTTTTATATCTAACAAAGTTCAAAATCACTGCCTTCCACCCAGGACAATTTCCCTGAAAGTCATCTCTTCCCTGAAAATTTCATCTAGCTGAATTACAATGGGTGAAAAAAGTACAAATATTCTCCTTGTCCCATGTATTTTTTCCTAGTTATAATATTTCATTCCAACACATGATTACAAAAATGGGGGGAGGGGGAATATAAGCATGTTGGAGAAGTTGAAGTGCCTGTGTGATTGGCAGGTATGCTCAGAGAGAGAAAAATAATAATTCTCAGAGAGAGAATTGTAACAAAGATAACAAGTCCATTGGAGTTACATTAAATGCCAATGCATTTAAATGTGTATGTATATGGATATATGTTTGTGTACATATATATGTGTGTGAGAGAGAATGAGTGCAATGTGCACACACACAAACACAGAGATTTAAAGGATAACTATGCATACAGAATGAATAGAAGGGACCTTGGAGGTCATCTAGTCCAGCACCCTGCTCAAGCAGGAGAACCTATACCATTTCAGACAAGTGACTGTCCAATCTCTTCTTAAAAACCTCCAGTGATGGAGTATCCACAATTTCTGAAGGCAAGCTGTTCCACTGGTTAATTGTCCTTACTATTAGGAACTTTCTCCTTAATTCCAGGTTGCTCTCAAATACTGGAATACTGCTATCATGTCAGTCCTATTTCTTCTTTTCTTTAGACTAGCCAAACCCAAGTCATGCAGCCATTCTTCATATGTTTTAGTCTCCAGGCCTTTGATCATCTTAGTTGCTCTTCTCTGAACTTTTTCCAAGGTCTCAACATCTTTTTTGTAGTATGGTGATCAAAACTGGTTGCAGTATTCCCGGTGTGGTCTCACTAGGGTTTTATAATCAAAGAGAGAAGCAACCTAGAACTAAGGAGAAATTTCCTGACAGTTAGAACAATTAACCAGTGGAACAACCTGCCTCCAGAAGTAGTGAATGGACTAGTTGGGGGCTGGACTAGAAGACCTGCAAGATCCCTTCCAGCTCTATTCTATTCTAATCTATTCTAATCTCTAATTTTGCCTGAAAACTTGAGATCTTCCAGTGCAAACCTACAAAGTATCAGGAAAGTCTTAATTGCTGTTTATTTCTACTTGATCTGTTCTCATTAAAGGGGTGGTTGACCTTCAGATAAATCTGTAATTCCATGAGTGTATTTAACCATCTAACTCCCTGATCCTAAATGAACAGGGTTCATGCTATCATAAGGGTGCACAAAACACAGATATAATTAGTCTGAGAGTTCTGGAGACACATGGCCTTGATATTTCATCATCTCATCTTGCTTTTTTTTCTTTTTTAAGGTTCAGACACAATATATATAGGATAATTGATGTTGTCAATGTTTAGCCAACTCATTTGCATTCAGTAATCCAGATCTGACAGATGTTCACTGCCACTGTCCATTTTTATATCAGGCTGTCCAGCAAGTTGTCACTGATTTATCGCAAAGTGCAGCTTTGAACCCAAATTCTCAATTAGCATAAAATTACTATAATTTAACCACAATCGTCCCTACTGACAGCATCTTATTTCAGGATGACTGACTGACTGCTAGATTGCAGGCAGCATCGACTAGTCTGCCTAATAGCCTAAAATGGAAATCTCAGTGTGAACATGCCTTTTAACATCAAGCATCTTCAATTAACCACTTTAGAACCCTCTCGTTTTCAGCATTGCTCCTACAGGAAACAAGGGGGGGCTGCAAACTGCAAATCTTTTAATGCTGGTGACACATTTACTCCTCCCTAAACCATTTCAGATTTTTCCTGTTCACCAAATGAAACGTTCTCACCCAAATATTCATGAAATGGTTGAAAACCCCCTGTTGGGGTTTTTTTTTCCCCTATCGAAGAGGAGTTCTTATGTAAAGGTTTGCAGAACTACAACTCCCAGCGTCCTTTATCATTATTAGCCTTGCTGGCTAGGGCTGCTGGAAGATGTAGAGTAGCAATTTCTGGCAGACTAATATCTCTGTATTCATGGAGAGGTGAACTGTTACACTGGGGAAAGACTGAGGTGTCAGTAATGGAATGGTCTTGAAGGATAGTGAGAAGATTGGTTGCCAAGGCATCAATCAGAAGTGCGGCTGAAGTCCATTCCAAGAAACTAATTTGAGGAAATGCCTCAGACAGGTCCCCCCCTCCCTAATTCACATGAAGATAAACTGAGGGGGGAGTGAAACACATTCACACTTGCAAGACGTTGTTACTTTAACTGTTCTAATGAAAGTAGTTTTAGATTATATGGCATTGGTTTCTTAGTCTGATCTACCCTACAGGATTGACAGTGCCTATATCACACATGTAAAGAACCAACAACCCTGTCTTTTCATCACTTCTGCCAACACTTCCTTCTGCTGCTCAGATGATCAGCTTACAGCAGGACAGCTGAGAAGAGAAAGTTGCCTCCCTGCTGTCAGCAGCAACTGGGGAGTCAATACAGAATAGAATCACTAAGGAAGGAAGGAAGAATGGCAATATCCTTTCCTTCTCTCTGTTACCAAGAGCACTGTACACTTGCTAAATGTGTTCTGAAGGGTGTATAGATCGTATCATCCAATGTTGGTACCTGTGGGAAGAGTGAACATGTGGTTTATTTCTGCTATGGTCCTACCATCAAACTCCAAAAATATCTAAAAGGATATCATATATATTTCTGGCACTTAAACTACTAGATGAGGTACAATTTCTTATTATTATCATCTAGGTTCATGTAAGTATGTGGTTCCAAAGCAATAGGTTGCATTCCATAGGGCAACATGCCAAGGAGTGGCCCACGGGGAACTGAGAAACAAAAGGCTAGAACAGAAGTGGGGAACTATGGGCCCTTGTGGACTTCAATTTCCAGGATTCCTGAGCCAGCATGGGCTAGATGTACAGTGTTTCTCAACCTTGACAATTTTAAGGCATGTGGACTTCAACTCCCAGAATTCCACAGCCAGCAATGCTGGCTGTGGAATTCTGGGAGTTGAAGTCCACATGCCTTAAAATTGTCAAGGTTGAGAAACACTGGGCTAGAAGAACACCATGTTTGAACACCAATTTTTATTACCTCATCCTAATTTGGTCCATTGTCTGGGTTAGCTGGAATTGTGGTACAGTTTTTGAAGTCAAGATTGAAAAAGCTGTTACATTTGGGATTAGAAATGTGTTCTGGCTCTATGGACGTTAGTAGCAATATTATTCAAAGGATATAATAAGTAATGCTATTTACACTGCAATATTTTGTCACATCCAAGTAGCAAGAAGAGAAATGCTTGTTTCCCAAGACTTCTAAATGAACAAGTCCCCTTCAGTGCCAGGAGGCTGGGGATCTGAGGGTGTCACAGAAAAGATAAAGATCAGCTCCTATTAGAGTGTTTACATATTCTACTGAATATTTGAAGAGATCGTTGAGGATGAGAAACAACAGAAAGAAGTAATAAAGAAGTTAAGAAGATGAAGAAGAAAAATGTGGGCGTAGGAGTTCTTGCAAATTCACTTATACTTGTTTAGATTGGAATCCTCACACAATGTTCCCCAAGGGGATTGAGGGAGGTGTGCCTCCTTGGCAACCAAGTAATATTACCTTCTTGAATCCCTAGTAGAATCTTTAATCTAATATTTTTAGAAACAATATCTTGGTGTCTTTATCTTGTCATGGGAATGTTGATTTTTCTCTTGCTGATCCATATCTACAGAAGCAGCTGTGTAACCGCACTGCACACCCACTACACAGACATGACATGAAGCAAATGAACTGCCAGGGCATTAATATTCCAGAAGGGTTGCATTCTCATCAAATAGATCAATTACCACCAT
This sequence comes from Protobothrops mucrosquamatus, assembly GCF_001527695.2. NCBI lineage: Eukaryota > Metazoa > Chordata > Lepidosauria > Squamata > Viperidae > Protobothrops > Protobothrops mucrosquamatus. The sequence continues at coordinate 119,548 of NW_015388303.1, forward strand.
GAAGAGAGAAATGCTCACATTGGCATAGGAGAAAATTCAATTTGACAATATAAAAACAATGCAGCTTAGGCAGTACGAGTGCAAAATTAATTGTGGAAATGTAGACAAATCCATGTTCCCTTGGGGGAAAATTGATATACAAATCTAAAATAGGGATAAAAAATAGTGGGGTTCTAACAGAAAGGGGTTTTTTTTGTACATCCAATAAGTGTTCCTCTGCTAATTAGAACATATGAAAATGCAATTGACTTGGGTAGATACAGTACAGTGAGAGGGTGAAATTCTTTATTCTGCAAAGACAGAATTATAGTGGGAACCTGGAATGAAAGGAGCACAAACATGGGAAAGCTCAATGCAGTGAAAAATTAAACAAATGAACCACACATTGCCATCAGCAAATTGAAATGGACTGAAATTGGACACTTCTAGTCAGAAGATCGTACTTTTTCCGGACATAAAAAAAAAGAAAGCATGGTATTACTTTCTCAGTCAGGAAGGATATAGTAAAGACAGTATTTGGGTACAATGCAGCAATGAATGAGTAATATTAATTAGACTTTGCAAAAAACTTTAATATGATAATTATTCAAATGCATGCTCCAACAATTGATACACTATAGGTAAATAGGACGTTGAATGTTTTATCATCAGGGTCATGTTCAATCTGAAATCAACAAAACACACAAATGAGAGTCTGGTTGTCAAGTTGGAAGTTGATAAAGTTGGAAACATGAAAGAGGAAAATATGGTTGGACTGCATGGCTTAGGGAACAGATAAGTTGCAGGAGAATGACTTATCAGTGTCATGTGTCTGACTAATGAAACATTTCAAAGAACTTTCAGGCATGGTTTAACCTAAAAAGCCTTTATTTGTGTAACAGAGTGTCAGCACGGCATGGAGGATGCCAAGATCTGAATTTCCCTTCCTTTGCACATAACATTCCAGGCATTTCCCCTCCCCTATTTTGGGGTCATGATTCACATCTTCCAATTAACCTGGAGGGCAAAGATTCACTTCCGTTCCCTTCCGCGGGCTTTTCTCTCCTCTCTCATTCTCATCTGAATTAACTCTAAAAGTGCCAGACAGTTCTGCATATTTTGTCAAAGCAAGAATATTCAATATTAGCAGCGTTTGTTAATTGAATTCTGCCAATTCAATTATTTCTTCCATTGCTAATAGATTCTTCAAATAGCCAGAGCAGCATCTATATACTGTATGTACACAGAAAACAAATTGACTATATTATTGATATGAGCTCAGCTGGCCAGGGCCTGACAGTGAAATAAATTATGTATGATCCATGTGCAAGTTAAAGCAGAAGAAAAAAAAACTAGCTAGTTTCCATGCTATAATACTATAGATATATCTGCCATTTTTAAAGATATAATCAGGAATCGCTTTGAAGTCCTGAACCTCACTGAAAGGAAACCAGAAGAACTACAGAATGAATTCAGAGAAATCCTTACGGATTCATGTAAAAAAAGGCTGCCAAAAAACTAAGAATCAGAAAAAAGCAAACTAGATGTCAGAACTAAAAGTGAAAATTGCCAAGAAGGGAAGAGCAGTCAAAGCCAAGGGAAACAAAAATTTCAGAACAGGTAAAAGGCAGAATTAGAATGACAGCTTTAAAGATATGGAACGAAGTTTAAAATTGGAAACATGGAAAAACAAGGAAAGTCTTCCCCCCAAAAAAACCCCATCTCCAAGGAGGTTTCAACCTTGAATTGGTCTGCTAAAGGATGCCAATGCACAGGTGTTTGGCCTTTATGCTGTGAGCTGCCCAGAATCGACTGAATTATGTCAGTGTCTAAATAAATTGAACTGATCCAAAGGTGATCAAGCAAAGGTAGAAAGAAAAATACTGAAATTTTGTCCAAGTACCAATGTTCAAAATATCTTGTTGGAAGGTTACAGGAACTGATGGTATGCGCAAAGAAATAATAATAATAATAATAATAATAATAATAATAATAATAATAATAATAATAATAATAATAATAATAATAATAATAATAATAATAATAATACCAATAGTAATAGGCGCCTTGGGTGCAATCCCAAAACAACTTGAGCACCACTTGAACACCATTGGCATTGACAAATTCACCATTAGTCAATTGCAAAAGACGGCCTTACTAGGAACTGCTTCCATCCTGCGACAATATCTGTAATACCATCAAACATCCACATCTGCCTATCCCAGGTCCTTGGTAAGGACTCGATAGTTAGACAAAATGCCAAATCCAGTCTGAACATCTGGCTGACTGTGCGATGATCCATAATAATAATAATAATAAAGTTGGAAGGGACATTGGAGGTCATCGAGTCCAACCCCCTGCTCAGGCAGGAAACCCTATACCATTTCAGACAAATGGCTGTCCAGTCTCTTCTTAAAAACTTCCAGTATTGGAGCATTCACCACTTCTGGAGGCAGGTTCTTCCATTGGCTAATTGTTCTAACTGTCAGGAAGTTTCTCCTTAGTTCTACATTGCTTCTCTCCTTGATCAGTTTCCATCCGTTGCTTCTCGTCCTGCCTTCAGGCGCCTTGGAGAATAGCTTGACTCCCTCTTCTTTGTGGCAAGCAACAGAATAATTGGTAAAGTTACAAACAATGATGCCTGCAAATATGGAGCATGACATATTGGAACATATTCACTCCATACATCAAAACCAAAGAAAGGAGACATAATAGGTTATGCCAACTATTGAACAAATTCACAAGGTGGCAAAATTATATTCTGAGTCATCCGATGCAGACTAGAACCCCACATGGAAATGAAGACGCCAGATAGTTTTAGAAAAGGCTTAGCAACAAGAGATATTATTGCTGTTGTGAAGCATCCAGCCAAATTTTTCAGTGCTTTTACCTTTCAGGAATCTGCACCTCTTTTAGGGGAGCAGGAAGATAGACAAAGGGAATAAATTTCTCCTGATAGCTCCAAATTTACCCATCCTGAGTTGGCAAGTCAAATCACTGTGCAGCATTTGAGATCCATGATAAGAGATAGATCAGGGGTGTCAAACTCAATTTCATTGAGGGCCGCATCAGCATTGCGGTTGCCCTGAGGGGGCAGGGTGGGTGTGGCCAGGGTGGGTGCGGCCTACTGGGTGGGTGTGGATGGAGTGGGTGTGGCCTACTGGGTGGGTGTGGCCAGCTCTACATCATTCGCGTTAATGGTGCCTGTGGGGGCCTGGGCAGGAGTGGAACAGATGTGAGGGTCTCTGGCAGAAGGGGGTTGGACCAGGGCAAGTGCCAAGGCATGGTCCACTGGAGGAGCCTCACTGTTCCTTTCAGGCCATGCAGGGGGGGGCTTATGGAGCTAAGACTGAATGCCTTTCAGCATAGATGGCCACCACAAAATTTTACATTGGCTCCCAGCTGGCCTAGGCCAGGGCCAAGGCAGAGGGGGCCGTTCCCTCACTGTTTCCAGGATGGCTTCGCGGGCCACATGAAACCACTTTGCGGTCCGCATCCGGCCCCCGGGCCTTGTGTTTGCCATGTCTGAGATAGATGATCCCAAGGTTAGTGAGCCATTTCAGAGACACAGGAGACATTGTCCTTAGACAACAAATATGTAAGAAAGAATATTAACCTGTTACGACAGCTCTTCAAAGGGCAGAGAGAATCCCGTGACCAAATGATTTTCCATAAAAAAAAGAAAAAGAAACATTTCTGTAAAGAATATTGGCAAAAACTGTGAGGCCCGGTTTTCTGTGTGCAGAGGAAAACAAATCAGCAAAGCTCTGCTCAAGCTACAATCTCTGTCTTGGACCTAAGGCTAGGGGCAAAGAACAGAAGAAAAAAAAGAAATAGAGATTACCTGGGCTGAATGCTGATGGATAGAGAGATCTCTTTTTCTGATCTTTCTCAATATATATTTATTCAAAACAAAACTTATTTAGAAGTTGGTTCCATTCTGTTTCCATGGTTATAGTTTTAAGCAAGCCACACAAACATGGGGAGAGAGAGAAAAACAGGATGGGTGAATGGGTGGATGTCTATTATTTACCTACACATCTCTAAACATATTTTAGTATTTTAGTGTATTTTAGCATTTTTTTGAGCTATGAACTACAGTTTCAAGTGCAAAAACCTAAGAACAATGATAATCTAATATTGTCTATTTGCAACATGCAGAACAAATATACTTTCACTGGAATCCACCCAGATCACTTTCTTCAAATTTCTTTAACATTAGTTCCTTTAGAGATTGTTTAGACATAAGGAAAGTGAGGAAGAAACAGGAAATCCTGGTCAAAAAAAAATGGTTTGGCTGCGTGGAGTGGAAAGAAGCAGCTAAATGCCAAAGGTTACCAAGATGGATTAGAATTCCTTGAAGCTTAATAAAGTATCTGCAAACTGAGTTGGGGAGAAAGCAAAATTATATCCATGCATTCTTTTGTAGTGAGGCCTCACTACAATTTCTGGACCCTAAATCCTGTAGGCCTAGTCCTCCAAAACCCCTGGTTGTCTGAATCATCATATTATAGGAAGTCAGCACCCCACCACCACAGAGAAGGACATGTTTTGGGGGATATTAAAAAGGCAGAATATTATATTTCCCCAAAGTAATAATAGAAAACTCTTAGACAGAAACTAGCCCCCAGAAACCATCCACCTGCCAAGTCTCTCTGCCCCAAGCAGAAACCAGCTTTTAGAAATGCAGATTTGGTGATTCATTCAGGAAGACTAGGCCCAGGAAACTTAGAGCTGATGGAATTAGAAAGACAAAGATCCCTAAAATCTACATCCCCTACCCAAGATCTAAAGACATGACCTTTAGGACACAATAGGATTAACCCACTACCATTAGAATACCAAAAGGGCACACTCAAGCTCAGGTCAAACTACATTCCACAGGAACAGGAAGAACCTCAAATACAAAGCCCAAGGAAGGTATAAAAGCCCACCTATCCCAACTCCATTTTGTCAGCATGTTGTTGGTTCTGTTCTTCAATAAACAGAACCTTCTTTCCTAAGCAGTCTCCATTTTGTTTATTCCCGGCTTGGACTGGACCTGAAGGTTTTTCTTTCAACAATATAATATACTGGTATACTCAATAAGAAGTGTTACCATTCATCTGATATTTGTAAATGTATAAGTTCTTTATACAGATCAGAGATAGACAATCCTCTGGGCATCGTTTAGTTCTAATTTCCATTTTTTTGTGCCACCACAAGTTATGGTATAACAATTCAGTGACAACACATTGTAATGTCCTGACAAATTTCAATTGGAAATCAAAATAATCTATTTGGTACACCAGAAACAAAACTTAAAAAAAAAACTACCCTACATATACTTCAACTCAATTGCCACAGTCATGTCATTACATAACTCTTATAGCTCTTATCCATTCAAAATGCCAAAAAATAGTATGTTTATCTGCAAAAAATATAAGCTGCATTTATTTAGAAAGTGAGACAGAGTTATTTATCACTAAAGTTGGTGCTCAGAGTTCCATGGCCAGGCAAGCACAGGAAGGAGCCATTTCATAGAGATAGGAAAGAACAAGACAAACAATAATGTCTTGTGTCCATTGGAGTGGTCCCATTCAGGTGTCAGGCCATAATGCAGACAGAAGAGAGGGCATCCATAATGTGATGCATACAATGCTTGGAACTGCTCACTCTTAAAGTGACCTTGTTCCATTGGAAACAGCAATCTGTCAGCCTAGCATGGTAAGCCAGAAGAAATCAATGTGAAATAAGTCAGGAACACTTCTTTTGTTGCAAGTCTGAATGTTCTTCCCTACCTCACTTTATCTTCATATGAACTAGGGAGGAGTTTGTCTGAAATGTTTTTCTCAAATTGGTTTCTGGGAAAGGGCTCAAACCTTTCTTATCTGACAGTTGCACTGACAGTGACTTTTCTACCTCCCCTTCAAGGCCATTCCCTCTTCCCTCTACACAATTAAAGGACAGTGGGACTGGGATCATATGGGTGCTCCTATGCCCAGTTCCCTGTTTGTGATAGAATATAGACCTGGCCTTGAGAAAGGGGATGGGATGAGAAACCATTATGAGAAGACTTTCATAAAAGATAATAATAATAATAATAATAATAATAATAATAATAATAATAATAATAGTAGTAGTAGTAGTAGTAGTAGTAGTAGTAGTAGTAGTAGTAGTAGTAGTAGTAATAAAAAAAAGTTGGAAGGGACCTTGGAGGTCATCGAGTCCAACCCCCTGCTCAGGTAGGAAACCCTACACCATTTCGGACAGATGGCTGTCCAGTCTCTTCTTAAAAACTTCCAGTGTTGGAGCATTCACCGCTTCTGGAGGCAGGTTGTTCCACTGGTTAATTGTTCTAACTGTCAGGAAGTTTCTCCTTAGTTCTAGGTTGCTTCTCTCCTTGATTCATTTCATTCCTGAAAAAGAGAAAAGCATAAAACAGATATTCAAAATAATCCATACTTGATTTTGTTTGGTAAAAAATAGAAATAAAGTCTGATAGGCTTTCACAATTCTGTTATTTTTCACCAAATAACAATAAAGAGTAAATCCTTCTGATGTCTGTTTCTTGCCCTTATCCAACTCAAAGGTGTTCGTTGTATCATAATGGTCTTTAATTAGATTCTAATAAAATAAGTAGAAAATATATTCTTGGTTTCCAGTCCAAACTTCTTAGATGTGAATTTACTACAGTAAAAGCTGCCTAAATTCATTGACAATTGCTAATGGCCAACTGTGAGAAATACATACTAACAGAAAATCCTATCCTCAGGTTAAATAGCTCTTTTCCATGATATTTGCTTTGCAATATATTTTCTGATCAAGTAAGTTCCTTTTCTCTCCTTACAAACCGTTCACATCATTGCCACCCAGTGGCTTTAAAAGAAGCAACTTCTTTCACATTTCACTTTAGTACAATCAAACAGGGAGAAATTGTGGCATGGTGAATAGTGATTGCCTTCTGAAGCCTCTGAACAAATTAACACCTGTAGAATAGTTGTTGCTTTCAAGCATATTGTATATGTTTTGTTTTCATAATGACTAAATATTAACATCTGGGCAATTACAGTATAAGTCTGGAGAAATCAGCCATTGCTGCTTTACTGAGAACCATCTCACATATCAGGTTCTTCATTTAGACAAGCAGCAGGAGAAATTATTTATAGGGGTAAGGCATGGGATAAACCTACTGATCTTCTTCAAAGTTTCCTTCTCCAAACCAGCAATTATAGTGTACATGAATAAGAAAAACAGCTCATGGGAAAAACAGAAGGGGCATTGAAAAATGTGCAGAAAAAGTTGTTTCTAAACTCTTGTTTTCTGATGAAAAGTGTAAATTGTAAAGCTGTTCAGTGTATCAGATTCAGTTCCAAAAAGACAGTTCAGTGCACAAAACAGCATGTCAGAAACATGTGTCTGCAATTCCTCAAAGCAGTTGTGTCTTTTCCTGGCATCACATAGCAGGGCAAAGTATGGCGATTTTTGCCTTAAGAAAACATATAGCTTTTATTACATCCAAGACCATTGACTGGATTCTTTTGTAATCTGTGGCTTTCTTAATAACCATCTCAAAATCTACAATTGGAAGGCATCTGTCTTTTTTTGCTTGCCTTTAATCAATGTCCAGCTTTCAGAACCATACATTATTACTGAAAACATGGATGGCTCAAACTGTTCTGATCTTTGTTGTCATAGAAATGCCTGTAAGATCTAAAAATCTGTCATGAAGATTAATCGCCTGTTTACTTCTCCAGCACTTTGCCCATCTTCATCTATTCTTGAGTCCATAAAACAAAACTATCTATTACATTTTCTTCTACTGAAAATACGCTAAACATGCCAGATGACATTATCTCGTTTTTTAAGAAACTGCATTTACTCACTTGAATAGACAAATAAACAAGTAGAAGAGTTATATGCATTTCTATTTATTTGCCTTTTCACCATCAAGGTATTTTTTTCACATTCCAATCAAATGTAAAACCATGTTACTAGCCCAAGAACATACATGATACATGGTGTCAATGCCAATTTAAGATATATCCATTCACCCAGGATTTTAGGCACATCTGTTCTATGACGTCTTTTGTTCCATTTCTGGAAAATAGCAATTGAAAAATATTTTCTATAGCACCATCTCTTGATCACATAGACCTGACTAAAAGTTCCAGCCTTTCCATGGGAGAGAGCCCATCTCATTAGAAATAAATGAAATCAATCTTTATTTTTTACAAAGAAATAAAATATAATCCCCATTGTTAACTTTAAATATTAACATTCAAATAACCAGTGTAGGTAAAGATAAATGACAGAGCTGTTCCAATCAAGGAAGAGAATTACAAAAGTAAAAACAGAGCTCCGGGAGGACCATAAGATGGTTTGCTACAGATGGCTCATTTCCTCCTAAACCACTAAAGAGATCCCAAATGATTATTACAAATTGCAAGATGATTCTACAGAAATATTATAACTTCATGCATACTACCTGAAAAGATAGGTACAGGCTAAGGCTTAATTCTTTAATTCATATAGGAAAAACACTTGTAAGCTCTGGTTAGAATGCAGCATTGCAGGCTGACTCTGCCCACAGCCAGGAGTTTGGTCCTGACAGGCTCAAGATTGACTCAGACTTCCATACTTCTGAGGTCAGTAAAATGAAGACCCATATTTACAATACACTGATATTGTAAACAGCCCAGCGAATGCTGTAAAGCACTATGGGGCAGTATATAAATCTACGTACTATTGCTATTAGCACCACACAAAAAACACAAACCAAAGCTATAGTGCAGAATACAAGAGTTACATGTGTTAAATGTTCTTCTTTCTACACAATACTCTTTAAACAGATTTTCCCTTTTTATTATTTATTTATTAAGTTTATACGCCACCTATCTCACTATCCAAAGCAATTTTTACCTGGAGTTCTGCTCAGTTTCCAGGAGATGGCCCATCCCATTTGTTTTACTGAGAGGAGGATGGTATAAAGTTCAAATGAAATTGGGACACTTGTTCTCCTAGGGCAGGGATGTCGAACTGCCGGCCCATGGGCTGGTTTCATCATACAGAAGCCGCCCCCCCCCCCCCATTGCTGGCAATGGAAAAAAAGTTGCAATATGTCGCAACACTTTACGTGTTGGCGAGTTTGACACCCCTATCCTAGGGAAAATATCAACTCTTTGCTATGTCCCAACCTGGTGGAAATATTGAACTAAGCACACCTGACATCTATCACTCTACAATGAAGCTTAATGAAAGTAGTTTTGCATGGCTCAAGAGCAATCATATAGAAAAACGTGGCCAGGATGTAATCTTTTAACTCCTGAAAAATCCCTTATGGGACATATAATCTTATCTTTCTTTATGATTACAAACTTAATGGCATGGAATCCTGCCCCACACAAATGCCAAGGTGTGGCCCTAGCATAACATTTGTGCTCTAAAGGTTATTTATTTATGTATTTACTTGTTTATTTATTTAGCGTATGGTGTAGACCAGGCATGTCAAACTCGCGACGTCATGTGACGTCACGCGACATATAGGAGCTTTTTCGCCATTGCCGGCAATGGGGTGGGTGCGGCTCTGGTATAATGAAACCGGCCCACGGGCCGGCAGTTTGACACACCTGGTGTAGACCATATGGATAACAGTAATCTATATAAATAAAAATGTAAATGTTCATTTGTTCAAAATCTTAAATCTCCGAAAGTTCTTCACCGATTGCTTTGAAATTTTGACACAACATTGCATTCGAATACACGCGTGTTTTTATATACCTATATTATATAGATGTCACACCTGTGACAGGTAAAAGCATGCTTTTTTTGAAAAACAGCGCCATCTGTTGGACGTAAAAGCAACACACGCTACATATTATAAACGTGCGCTTTCTCTTTTCTTTCTTTTCCATTTAACCAGACTGAGCCACAGCAACGCGTGGCCGGGTACAGCTATAAAATTATATAGAAGGAGCATATATACTATGGTACATGTATGATGGAATAGGTAGTCAATTTTGTAAGGTTTGAGAAATTCAAGAAATTATATATAAGTTAAAAGGTTGCTCTAAACTAAAGGTTGTATTATGCGAGAAACGCAGTAGATGCTGAGCGGTAACTCTTGAAGAATTCAATAGCATATTCTAGATACCAGGTATCAGTGATTATGGCCTCCCAGTGCTTCCTAAAGAACGAATTACTCTACTTATTTCAGAACTGAGATGCTAGAAGAGGTAGTGAATGCATAAGGCTCTGCTGCAGCTATAGGGTTAGTCATCCATTCCAAAGTCACACATCCAACCAATATATCGATTGATTATTTCTTCTTTTTGGTCAACTGATGTTTAGGTGAATTCTACCTTCTTTTTTATATACTTATGCTGTTTTTGTTTACCTAGAAAAATGGAGCAATTCATGGAGATATGGAGCTAGACACAGAGTAATTCAACAAGACAGGAGGGCTTTTTCGTTCAGTTGCTGCCACAAATTCCTTGCTTTGTAAGTGAACTGGCAGCTGAATTCTTTGTTCCATAGAAGACTATAGTCTGGAACAAGGGGCTTTCAGCAAAGACATCTCCAGCAATAAAGGCGTAATTTATTATTTTTCCTTGCTTGTTTAGTGAAGTTTTGACAAGAAACACAGACATCCAAATGGTGTGTCTGTCTGAGGCACAATAAGTCAGAGGGTGGTCATCTTGAAGGCATTTGATACATACTATGTGTATATGTTGAATAAAGTCAAGCAGCCATAAGCCCTTAGCATGATGGGACAACAGCCCTACTGTTCATCTTATTGAGGCATAAAACTGCAAAGTTGACAGAAAGAAAGCTATTCTATTATCTATCTATCTTTCTATCTATCTTTCTACTATCTATCTATCTATCTATCTATCTATCTATCTATCTATCTATCTATCTATCTACCTATCTATCTATCTATCTATCTACCTACCTACCTACCTACCTATCATCTATCAAATTTTATGGCTGCCCATCTTACAAGAAGGGACTTTGGGTGGCATACATCAAAAATAATGGAGGGATGGATAAAAAGGTAAATAATAAAAGTAAACTGTAGAAAAAGATGGGTTCTTAGTTTCTCTCTTCAGAAAAACACAGAAAAAATTTCTTATGACTTGCCTGCTGAGGGAAATAAGAACTGAGGAGAAAGGAGGACAGCCTTCTTTAAAAGTTTCCTCAGGAATAGATGCGTCCCAATAAATGTTCCAGACAGGCATAAAAGCCATATCTGTGAAACTGGAGACCTCATTGAAAAATTATTGGTTTTGCAAAGGGTACTATAAGATGAATAAGTTTAGAACTCTGTCCTTCCTATAATTAGGATTTAAGGGACAAAGAATAAAACTAGCTGAAGAACCTCATGACTTCTATAGACTTCCACTCTCCTAATATGGGAATTGCTATATAGCATTCTCAGGAAACTGTTTCAGCAGTTTCTTGAGGCATGGTGAATCTATCTGTAATTCTTCTCCTCAAGTCTGAAAAATGGCACAGAAAAGGTAGTGGAAAGCCATAATTTTAGGAAATGTGTAAAAAGAAAAGCAGCAACTTCAGTGAAAAATTCATTCTGTCCTTCAAGAGATTTTATTCTTAAATTTATGCACCAGTCCATTTTACACCCACTTCACAAATAAAATCCAATCTCTAAAATCCTATAAAAAGCCTATGAAGCTCTTTCATGGCATTTCCTTTTTCATATAATAAAAATTGGAATGTGTTTAAATATAATTATGATGTGGCAACTGAACTTTCTCTTCAGATGTTCAGGTGCTAGGCAAGTAATATTGCTTGCAAATGTCCCTCAACTTATTTTGGAATAATTTAAATAACTAGAAAGAAATCTAAAATTCTTCCAATGTTATTGAACCACCAAGTTTAATGTTACAAAGCAACCCCTACATTCATTTCTTCAAGATAGGATGTTCCGATCTCTGAAAAGAAAATTAAAGAGTACCTTTCTAGTGGTCCTCAACAGCTAATGACCAGTTCTGCATATAAATTAGAGATGCTTTAATAATTTCTAGAAGTAGGTAATCATGTGAATAATATTAGAAAAGAACTCCCTGTTATAGTAGGTGCTGTCCAACTAAATGTTCAAATTGCCATTTAGCAGACTACAATTGACTGGCTTTAGAAAAGACGACCACTTCAACATGCTTGACAGCTTTGCTTTATTTTTCACGTGCTGTTGTAAGGAATTCAGTCTATCATTGTGGGAATCATTATTACAAACTGCTTTCAAGAACTACAGATTTCATAGGCTGGTCTTTGTTAAGCCAAATTTATTCAAAGGATTTCAGCTACATTTGATGATGAGAACAATGATTTCAGTATTATTATTATTAATAATAATAATATATGCAGTGCTTTTCACTGTGTAAATGGTTCATATACATTTTCTTCTGATTAATCTTACCAACTTCTTTTAAGTCAAGTGAAGTCAAGCATTATTGCCATTATTCTACATTGTGCAAGTAGGACTAAGTCAAAAATGCAATATGCACCTAACCGTGGTGAAAACATGCCTTCGCAAAATAATTTCTCTGCGTTGATGTTACCTTTTCCATGATTTAAGATAGGTATAAGAGGGCCTTACTTAAATTTTTCATTATTCACCATCAAGTTGGTGTTGCTTCTTGGCGATCACATAGGTAGACCTTCTCCAAGATGATTTGTCCCCAATGTGGCCTTGCAAGTCTTCCAAGGGTTTAACCATTACCGCTGTAATGGAGTCAAAACAACATGCTGCTAATTTTCCTCTTCTCTTTTCTCCACCTTTCCCAGCATTGTGGACTTCTCAAGGAAGCTGGCTTTTAACATAATGTTTCCAAAATACTTTAATTTGAACCTGGTCAGTCACTCTGGATTGATTTGTTCTAGGACTCTTTTTTCCTTGGCTATCCTTAGCTTTTATCAGGTAGCTTCTCCACACTAAAGTTCAAGACCATCAATATTCTTTTGATCCTACTTCCTTAAGATTTTACGCCTTCTTCCATAGCGTCCCAGGCAATACTATTGACTGTGTGATTCTACTTTTTGTAGATTAAATACATGTTACAGTATCTAAATATCTCTTCAGATTTCCAAGGCCTTCATTACTGCCTAACTAAATCCTAGTCTATGGCATATTTGTTCACTTTTGATTTTTTTTTACTATTGATAGTCAGATTAGCAGGTATAAAAGGGAGTTATAGTCCATCTTAAAAGGCAGAAACTACTATATACAGGACTTCCGTAACTTCATTGTCAATTCTATGGCTATCTGTTGTACATGTTGTCATTAGTGTTTCTAATGTTAAAAATCAAAAGCTATGGAAAAAGACTTGGAAAAAATTGGAACTTTGATGTTATATGTGTTGATGGAAAAAAGATTACTTTATGCACAAAAATGGAAGGATACTTCGATCCCCACAATGAATGAATGGCTGCAAGAGCTGATGGAGTTAGCAGAGATGGCTAAATTTACTGGTTTGGTAAAAGAAAAAAACTCATTACTTTTGTTTCTACTTGGAAACCGCTTCTGGACTTTGTGCTTGAGGTAGAAAAAAATGAAACTTTGATTTTGGGTTTTACCAATTAAATAGAAACGGCTAGCTTATACTATTATGTAAAAGTGAAAGTTGAGGTTTGATGTTATTATCTTATTCTACTGCACCAAAGGAATTCGGACCTCAATGCCTTTTCTTTCTTTTTCCCTTCTTTTCTACACTTTTCCCTTCCCTTTTCCTTCCCCTATTTTTCCTATTATTTCTTTTTGTATTTTATATTATAAACTAATAAAAAGGACAACTCTAAAACAAATCAATCAATCAATCAGAATAGAGCTGGGAGGGATCTTGGAGGTCTTCTAGCTCAACCCCCTGCTCAAGCAGGAGACCCCATACCATTTCAAACAAGTGACTGTCCAGGCTCTTCTTAAAAACCTTCAGTGATGAAGCACCCACAACTTCTGATGGTAAGCTGTTCCACTGGTTAATTGATCTCACTGTTAGGAAGTTTCTCCTCAGTTCCAGGTTGCTTCTCTCCTTGATTAGTTTCCATCCATTGTTTTTTGTCCTGCCTTCTGGTGCTTTGGAAAATAAGTTGACCCGCTCCTCTTTATAACAACCTCTCAAATACTGGAATACTGATATCATGTCCCCTCTAGTCCTTCTTTTCTTCTGACTAGAAGCTAACCAGCTCCTCAGTATATTCATTGTCAGCTTTGTGGCCAGTTGTTGTACATGTTGTCATTATTTGAGTCTTTTTCGTGCTTAATCTTACTTCTATTTTTTTCACCATGCTTCTTAATTTTCATTACTAGAGTTTGGACTTTGAGCTATTAGAGTAGTGTCATCAGCTTAGCAGATGATACTGTTGTCGCTTCTTCCAGTTTTAAAACCATTATCAGCTAACTGACAATGTTGGACAAACTGGTTGAGACCCAGATTGATCTAGTGGTTAAGACACCAGGGGGTAAAGCAGGAGACCGTGAGTTCTAGTCCCACCTTAATCATGAAAGCTGACAGAGTGACCTTGGGCTAGTCAGTCCCTCTCAGTACAACTCACCTCACAGGTTGTTGTTGTATGGAAAACAGGAGGAGGAAGGTACTATATGTTCGTAGTTTCAGTTATGTATAAAACTAATAAAAATAAATAAAAGGTGAGATACAAAGAAACAAATAAATAATAAAAATCTTCTTCCAATTTCCCACTATGTTGACACCATCCAAGAGTAGCCTTGAAGTGTATAAAATCTGTTTGGTCTTGTCATCTTTATTGTAGAAGAAAAGTATCTCACAAAAACAAAAGCAGTAGAGGCAGGATAGCAAGGAGGATAACAAATTACTTATATACTTTTCTGCTGACTCAAAGCACTCTCAGAAAAGTGAAGGGGACTAAAAAAAAACCCCACTTCACACATATAGCAAAGGCGAGAGGCGTAGCCTCCAAGCAACTACGCCACATAGCTCTTTTGATCCTGAACTTGTTCATAATCTTTTCCTTTACTTTCCATTATGGGTTAATAAAATTTGCATCAGATTTAGATGCACCAAAATCTCACATTGGGGGAGGGGGACTTCTTTATTCATGAAGAATAAAACTACAAATCAAAATAAATAAAATTTCAGCAAAACTGGCACTCAATTCATTACTCCAGCTGTATTGGTTTCCTGCTAGGCTGAAATTTCTAGGTAGAAGATACTTAAACAGGTCTGTCAGTTCGTAACAGGTTTGATTATCTTAGCACCGGCAAGAACAGCTTATGCTAAGAGAAGTTCTCCAGTCCACTCCAGTTCCAAATATATAACTAGTCATTGGGTCTCTTCACACATTCAGAATGAGTAAAATAAAGCTTAGTAAAATAAAATCAGCACTAAAAATAAAGAAAGTACAAGGTGAGAAATAATACAGATGGGGCCCCTCTGGGGGAGAATTTTGTGAGAAAGGAAAATGTGAAAAGAAATTAAGTTCTAGCACATTATTTGAGGGGACTAAAGAGTAAAACTGTTAGAAGTAAAAGGAAGGAACATAAAGTTGGGTTATTTGATCAAGTTTTAAATAGATAGGTTCTCTGTAGTGATTTTTTTGTTGATATCAAAGTTCAAATGAAATGGCTTTAAGGATTTGTTTATAGATAAGAGATGGGATGTGGAAAAATGAGATCACTTGTATTTTAAGAGAAGGTTATTAGTTACTAAAAATGTTTGTACCTGTTGTATAAGGTGGGTTATAATTGCTGTCCTAATTTCTTTATATATTTCTTTTCTTTTTCTTTACTATATTCTTATTTTTAATTTCTGCACCGTCACTTTTTCTATTGCTTTTATTTTTGTATTTGTTTTATTCCTATAATTTTAAGTTTTTATAAGATTACTATAAAAATAAGACAGAGGGAAAGATAGAAAAATAATTGTAATTAAGGAACACTTAAGTAAAGTTAGAGATTTTTAAATGAAAGAAAGATCCATGTCTGGAAACAACTTTCTGCTCAAGGATCAAATGGTGATGAACACACATACAAGCCCATCAGTTCAGCATCTTAATGCTCACCCAGACTCCACTTTTATATAGGTTATCCTATTATATAGGTTACTATATAACCTGCTCTCCACACCTTGCTTCTTATTGTCTATGGAGATTCTCAGTCATCCAGGTCATGGTTGTCCCATAGGTGCTTTTTCAAGAGGCAACTGAACTTTCTTGTTTTTCTTTGAAGACATTTCGCTTCTCTTTCAAGAAGCTTCTTCAGCTTCCATTCCCCACCATCCAGTCAGAGCTGATGAAGCTTCTTGGATGAGAA
This sequence comes from Protobothrops mucrosquamatus, assembly GCF_001527695.2. Taxonomy (NCBI): domain Eukaryota; kingdom Metazoa; phylum Chordata; class Lepidosauria; order Squamata; family Viperidae; genus Protobothrops; species Protobothrops mucrosquamatus. The sequence goes on from NW_015388303.1 coordinate 135,812, forward strand.
GTGAAACATCTTCAAAGAAAAACAAGAAAGTCTGGTTGACTCTTGAAAAAGCACCTTTGGGATTAGCTTCTTATTGTTGCAAATTATTTCTAGTAGATATGAAACTTGAAAAAGATGATATTCTAATCCTCAATTAGTTTTTATAAACATGTATAATATAGGAAATAGCCAACTGTGATAAAGAAGAGTAAATTTACAGAGCTTGGAACCCTGTCAAAATTTCTGTCTCACCTGAGGGTAAATCAATCGATTACAATTGCTTACAGTTCAGAAACTGATTTCCCAAATATATCTGTTCATAAAATACAAAAAGGTGCACTTAAATTTTCCCAGATAGCTTAGTACTCAAGGGGAAATAATAGTTCAAACAAGCAGACTAGACATAACCTGGCTTGAATTTCAAGTGTACCCCTGCCAAACCTATGAGTTGACATGTTTCCATGTTAAGGAAACATGGTTGTTCCTCAAGAGCGTGTTGGAGCACTGCATGACCTTAATAAGAGAAGGCAACTGTGTCTGAAACAGAAAATGCACAGTACCCTTTTTTGCAAGCCTCTGGAAAATGCTTCTTTTCCATTTTGTGACTTCTTCCTGCTGGAAGAGCAGCAGGGTAACTGAATCCCTCCTGTTTTCATAGATCACTAAAAGATTCCTCCATCTGTTGCTGAAATTGGAGCAGTGAGGAAATACGAACTTTTTTAACCTTCTCTTCATGAATCTTAAATTAGACAGCACATCACAGAACTGCTGAGAGTCCTCAGATGTCTCTTGTTTCAATGCAGCAAGGGTTTAAAGTGAGGGGTGCTTGGTTTTTTTTACAATTGTAACTGGCAGCCTCTTTCGCACACAATGGTTGTAAACATTTTTACCTTCTGCTTTTAAACCTCTCATTTCAGATGCTGAATATTACCACGCTGAGCCCTTCAATTCTGTTGTAGAAATAAATTATGTTCAGCCTTTAGAGATGGTTTAGGTTAGAAATAACAATAGGGTGCCCCCTGGCTTCTTGCTAGTTGTGGTTTTTATTCTCCAGGAATGTCATTGAGTTCCATCTGGATCCACAGTCATTCCTAGGCATAAAGAGGGCAGGCATGTTGTACTTTAATGCATTTTCAGCTCTCTTATGACACATTCCACACAAAAAGGAATGGTTATGGCTTGAAATGAGAAGTTTTGGGGATGGAAGGGATCAACAAGCAAAGCACTGGAAGTTAACCCACATAGCAGGCGGAAAATAGAGAGGACAAAAATTCTGGTTGGGGTGACCTATCTAGACCTATCTAAAACTAAAGGCTTCTTAAAATTCACCACTGAATTCGTGAACTGAGAAATTGGATGGACACTTTCTCCATATTTCTTCAAGGGAAAGAGACAGTCTTCAAGCATTATGTAAGGGCTTGGCCCCAGTTTATCAGTGACCTGAATATCATTTCTGAAAAGACTCCATGGGAGGGTTTCCTTTGGAATTAAGTTGTTGTGAGGAAAAATAGGAGGCGAGAGCACTTATATATACCACCTTGATCTCCTGTACAAAATAAAGGCTATAAATCTAATAAGCGAATGAATACAAAAGCCAAAAAAAGATTATTGTACAATAGAAGAGGACATTGGCAGAAACATTCCTCGGCTGCCTCATAACTGATAAGGGATGCCACAGTCTGTCCATTTAATTCCTTTTAATTCTTCTTCTTCTTTGCAAGAAATTTTTTCTTTTGTCAGACTGAATGACTGACTGAAAAAAAAAAATGCCGGAAAATTTATCTGCCTGGTTTTAGACTGCACAGGATATACAAAGAAGAAAGGAACATCGGCTAAATGAGGTGGAATAAATGAGTTAAGGAGATGACAAGGCAACAGGAAAAATGCCAGAAATCTGTGCAGATGTTTGGTTGCAGATGTTTGGGCATGAAGTGTGAGTGAAGGGAAAATAAGAGAGCCCTGCTCTGAAGAATGGAGAGGAATGGCTTGTATGACAAAAGCAGAAGCTGCAAGAAAGTGCCAAGAATTCTCAAGGAGAGTTGTGGGTTCAAGAACATGAAAAAACAGAAACTCTGTGGTTTAATCTTATTTAATTTCATGGCCTCCAGATGTGTAACCTCCATAATCTCACGCAGGTAGTCCTCGATTATGGCCACAACTGAGACCAAAATTTCCATTGCTAAGCAAGGTGTAAATGAGTAGCACCTGATTTTATGACCTTTCTTACCACAGTTGGTAAATGAATCACTGCAGTTGTTAAAGTGAACCGCATGGGCGTTAAGAGAATCCGGCTTCCTGCATTGACTTTGCTTGTCAGAAGCTGACTGAAAAAGTTGCAAAGGGTATTCACACGACCCCAAGATGCTGCAAACATTGTAAATACATTCCAGTTGTCAAGCACAGGAATTTTGATCACGTGACCATGAGGATGTTCCAATAGTCATAAGTGTGGGAACTGGGTGTAACTCACTTTTTTCAGTGCTGTTGTAACTTTGAGCAGTCACCAGACAAATGGTGGTAAGTCAAGGACTATCTCTATAGGCTCAGAAAGAGGGTCCAACATACCTTGACAAACCAGCTATGCTGTCTCATTATGACAGGTGGGTGTTCCTAGGAAGGATGAGAGAACATCTGGAGTGAATGCCAAGATATTTACTCCCAGTAGGATCACCCAATGCACAAAGGTCATCCAGACTGCCCAGTTAAAGCAAGCAAGTACCTGTATCAGGCAGCAGCAATAAAGATGATGGAAGCAGACAGTCACTTTAGCAACAACAGCAAATACATCATTTCCCTTACTGAACAGATGAAGACAATGGAAAACCACATCTCTATTTTACCAAGAAAACCATGTGAATATACAACTTAAAGAGATTGATGATATAGTGCCATATGATGGGCCCCTCAGGTCGGACGGCACTCCACATGCTACTAAGAAAACTGAGCATCTTTCAGAATATTAATAGTGTTTACGGTATAGCTAGATTAAATCCTTCAGGAAACCTAGTTGTTGATGTTGCATTGCGGGAAAAGAAAATCCGAAGCTGCAAAGACCAAATTACAGTGGGAATGTGTAACATAAGAAGCATCAACATGGGAAAAGTCAACACAATGAAAGAGGAAATAAATCAGCCACACATACACATCTTAGGTATCAGCAAATCGAAATGATCTAGAAGTGGACACTTTCAGTCAGATTATTCTGTTTACTACTCAGGACATGAAGAAGAAGAAATGATGATGCTTTCATAGTTACAAAGGATATGGTAAAGGTCAATTACTAAATAATATCACATAACTTCACAGAGAACCATTTTATATGGTGTTTATCCAAGCTTATTCAGGAGGCTGATAGGTTTTATGAACAAATATAATTTGGAATCAACAGGATGTGCAAGCAAGATGTACTGCGTGGGGTTGAAAATTGGAATGCTAAAGTTGGAAATACAGGTAGTCCTCAACTTACGGTCACAATTGAGCCCAATATTTCTGTTGCTAAGCAAGACAGTTGTTAAGTAAGTTTTGCCCCATTTTACGACCTTTCTTGCCACCATTGGTAAGTGAATCACTGCAGTGGTTAAGTTAGTAATAGGATTATTAAGTTAATCTGGTTATCTCATTGACTTTGTTTGGCAGAAGGTCACAAAAAGTGATCACATGACCCAGGACATTACAACCATCATAAATCAGAGCCAGCTGCTAAGCATCTGAATTTTGATCACATGACCATGGGGATGCTGCAATGGTTGTAAGTGTGAAAAATGGTCACAAGTCACTTTTTTCAGTGCCAATTTAACTTGGAACAGTCACTAAACAAATGGTTGTAGGTCAAGGACTACTTGCAGTAATAAGAAATACAGTTGGGCTCCATGGTCTGGAAACAGAAATGAAGCAAGAACATGACTTACCCGTTTCTAACAATCCCGTGATTTCTTCATGGCTAACCCATTCTTCAAAAAGCCAAAATAACACCTATACATGGATATCATGAGATGGAGTGCACAGAAATCAAATTGACCGTATAATTGGTATAAAAAGGTGAAAGAGCTCAGCTACAACTAGAAACAGGGACCTGACCATGGAACAAATTGTGTACTGTTCATGTGCAAGCTCTAAGTCAAACTAAAACCAGGTAGTTCCCATGATAGGATTATGAGGATATATCTGCTGTTTTTAAGGAGATCACCTGGAATTACTCTGAAGTCCTGAGCTTCAGTTATAAGGAAACAGAGGAAATTCAGAATGAAATCAAAGAAATTGCTCAGAATAAATGTCAAGACAAAAACAGCTGAAGAAAGCAAATGGACGTCAGAACAAACGATAAAAAATTGCCAAGAAGAGAAAAGGAGCTAAAGCTTGAGCCAAGAAAGAGAAAAAATCTCAGGAGGTAATTTAACAAAGACTTCCAGAGTGCTGTCAGCAGAGACATGAAGTGGCGTTACAACATCTGCAAAGACATCAAAGAGGGTAACAGGGAAAGAGAAGAAAAGGTTTTTTGAAAGGTCCCCAAACTCAGAAGGAGGTTCCAAGTTCAAATTGATATGCTAAAGGATATTGACGGACAGATGGCAACTGATTCAAAGAAGAAAGACCAAAAGGAGTTTCAAAGGACTAAAAGGAGTATATTGGAGAAGAGGTGCCCAAATACAAGGTAGCTTAGAACATATTCCCTACTTACCAGAACTTCTAATTAAAGAAGATGAAGTTAGAACGGCATTCTTTTCATTGCCAAGACTGAGGGCCACAGAATCTGAAGCTGCATTTACATAAATATGCCAACAGAGGAAAATTATATAAAGATTGTAAACAAACTATACCGGCAAATCTGCAAAATGACACATTGGCCCATAGATTGTTATGATTTTAATAATACCAAAGAAATGACTTAGCAGAGTGTGCAAATTATAATACAAAATTCTTAATTTCATATACTAGAAAGATATTTGGAATCAGCCAATACAATTAAAACCACTACATTGAAATGGAGATGCCAGATGTTCATGCTGATTTTAGAAAAGGCTGAGGAACAAGAGATATTACTGCTGATGTACAATTGGTAATTGAGAAAGCCAAAAATACCCTCAAAAGCTATTGTGTGCTTCATTGCTTTATTGGAAGGCTTTCAACTGTGTCAGTCAAGTCAGACTGTGAAATGTCCTTGGGAAAATGGGGGTCCCAAAACATCTAATTACCACAAGAACCTACCACAAGGACAAGAAGCTACAGTAAATACTGAACAGGGCTAAAGAGATTTGATTCCAGATTGGCACAATGAGACAAAGCAATAAGAGGACCACTGGTTTGAAAGAGGGGGTCAAAGAGGCCATCTATGTTAAAATTGAGCAGCCCTCTCTCAACTATTTACAACATAGATCTTTCAGCAGTTCCAAGAAGGTTCCACACCCATTTGCACTCTGATTCAGGTCACTCTGAGGATACAGATAAACCTCCAAGTGATCTCAATGACTATCAGAAAGAGTGCTAACAACCAGATGATTGCAAGGAATATAAATCCTTCCATTCTCCACCATTCAACAAGAATTGAAGAAGCTTCTTAGATGAGAAGCGAAATGTCTTCAAGGCAAAAGAAAGAAAGTTCAGTTGTCTCTTGAAGTTGTCCTTTGGGACAACCATGACCCGGATGACTGAGAAACTCCACAGACATTGAGACAAAACTATATGCTCTCCTCTTTTTATTCAACCTAAATGCTGGATATACTGTATATATAGAAAAGTTGGATTTGAAGAAGATGAGGATTGTTTTTAAAAGTGAAGATACCACTACGCTGAAGATACCACTCTGGTAGCTGAGAGAACACAAATGAAAGGCAAGCTCTAGTAATGACAGCCAAGAACTATGACATACACATTAAATTGCAGGAGCACAGTCGTTTCGAATTGTGGCAAGATATAGATATCGTAAGTAAATAAATGCCAACTTGATATAGAGATTAGACTGAGAATCAGGCTAACTCTGGAAAGAAAACACTCAAATCCTCTCATAGTCATGGAGCTCACGCAGATCTCTCCGCTTGACTTAGAGTTCTTATGAAGATAAAATAAGAGAAAGAGCTGCGCATATCACATTGTGCTTCTAGGAAGAAATTTGCAATTGATTGAAACCCTCTTTCCAGGGATTAGGAGAAATTCTAGGGAATGAAATAAGTATCTCAAGCCCCTGCAAGTCCTAAAGCATCCACAGAATCCTTTCAATCTTCCTCAATCATCCAATGCATTTAAAAAAGGGAGGGCTGATATATAACTCCTGAGGTGCTACAGGCTTCCCAAGTGGCACTGGAGACCGTGGGCTGCCCAAAACATTAGAGAACTAGATGGCTCAATCATCTGACTCAGCGTAAAGCTACATATAGCCTTAAGGCATTGGGAAAAACAGCTGTTTCTCATGACAGCGAGAGAGCAATTTTGTTTGCAGATTACAACATGCCAGCACAGTTTTCCAATCTTCATCAGGCAACAGAGAAGATAATCTTTGTAAAATGGCATCCAGACTAAAGCAGGACATGTGGGCTCAACTTTGTTTTCAACAAGTGTCATACTCCTTACTTTCTCCTAATTACCCTGACTGTTAAAGGCTGCTGTTTAGGGATAATGTTTCTACCTGGTTCTGCTCTCACCCTAGTACATCGATGTCTTATGAAGATTTGCCCTTGTCAATGTATGAGGAACAGGTAAAAGAGACCATGTTAACGTGGAGCAGGGATTTTGATCTCAACTTTGATTTGCACATCTGGCAAGAATTATGGGTAAGAAACAGGAAGCTCACTCTGGCCACCTCCTACAAAGAAAATCTCTACAAAATGTCCTACAGATGGCATCTCCCACCCATAAGATTAGCTAAAATGGGTCCAAATGTTTCTCCCAAATGTTGGAAATGTAAATTGGCAACTGGGACATACTATCATATGTGGTGGGAGTGTCCGCAAGCCTGTGACTTTTGGAATAAGATTAAAAACTGGCTGGAAGAAATATTAATGTTAGTGGTAGAGTGAAAACCAGAACTCTTTTTACTAGGCATAACCACGCAGAAATACGACAAAGGGGTATTCTATTTGATGTTACACATTCTCACGGCTGCTAGATTGGTGTATGCTCAAAACTGGAGGAATAAAGGAATTCCAACAGAAGAAGAGATTTTATATCAAATTTTATCGTGTGCTGAAATGGATAGGCTCACAATGGAAATGAAGGATAAGACAGAATTAGATTACTTTGAAATCTGGGACAAATTTTATTACTGGTATGAATCTAAGAGAACTGCTCGGGTTTTAAGTTAGTGCTAAGATAGAAATATATATAACTGTATATATAACTGTATTGTATAGAAGAATATGTTTATATAGAGATTAAGAATTATATGTATTAAGAGGAACAAATTGTTAGGAATATTTATTCTGGAATGTCACGTTATGTCCATCTTGGTTTTAACTGTATTATAAATAAAAAACTTTTTAAAAAAAAGATTTGCCCTTGTGAGTCGAGTTCCACAAACCTTCCCTTCCATTTGGCTGTTTGAGGTCATGTCCTTCTGATAGTGTAAAGGAAAAGAAAGCTGAAGTAAAATCATAAACACAGCTGTGGTCACGTGATTTTTCATTTAGTGATTGAAGTGCCGTTCCCAATTGCATTCACTAAACAGAGACTGATTGTACTGTAATTATTATATCCTACATCTTGTGTTAGAAATGCAATTATATACACAGGTAGTCCTCGACTTACAACCATAATTGAGCCCAAAATTTCTGTTGTTAAGCAAGACATTGTTAAGTGAGTTTTGTCCCATTTTACGACATTTCTTATTACAATTGTTAAGTGAATCACCGCAATTGTTAAATTAGTAACGAAGTTGTTAAGTGAATCTGGCTTCCCCATTGACTTTGCTTGTCCGAAGGTCACAAAAGGTGATCACATGACCCCAGGGACACTGCCACCCGTCATAAATGAAGTCAGTTGCCAAGCATCTGAATGTTGATCACATGACCATAGGGATGCTGCAACGGTCATAAGTGTGAAAACGGTCATAAATCACTTTTTTCAATGCCATTGTAACTTTGAATGGCCACTAAATGAACTGTTGTAAGTTGAGGATTATCTGTATTTAATAAGATATAAAACCCCGGTCAAGCAGGACTACACAGACAATCATTGCAACATTCATTTGAAGGAGCCATTCTTCTCAGGGCATAATGAAAGAATATTTAATTTGGGAGCCATTACAACCCCAAATGTGTAGGATCTCTTGATGTTGCCCTTAGAGCAGGCATGTCAAACTCGCGACGTCACTTGAAGTTGCACGATATATTGGGACTTTTTCCCCATTGCCGGCAATTGGGTGGGCGCAGTTTCGGCGTGACGCATCCGGCCCGTGGATCAGCAGTTTGACATGCCTGCCTTAGAGCAGTGATGGTGAACCTTTTAGAGACTGAGCGCCCAAAAACCACCACCCCACCCCATCCCCACTCTGCCCTGCCCGCTGGGCCACCCACCACATCCACGGCCTGCCACAGATCACCCAGGCAGCCCAGCAGTGCCATGGTGGCCACACTCTCCACCCGTGCCCCATAGCATCATCTGCGCACGACGGGGTGCAAGGGTGGAGTCTTGCCCCCGCTGCCCAGCTACCATGTCCTTGGCTGCACTGCTTCACATGGGCTGCACCCAGGGGTGATTCTCCTCCGGGGGGGCTGCTGATGAGGAGAGGGCCGTGGGACGAGGCGGGGCTAGGGCGGCAGTGCGTGTGCCCACAGAGAGAGCTCCGAGTGCCGCCTCTGGCACGCGTGCCATAGGTTCGCCACCACTGCCTTAGAGGATATAAACATACTGAAACTGAATTGTGTTCTTAGGAGAAAAATTCAATGAAACAGAAATAAGTTTATATGGGAGAACCTCCTTGCTCCTTGCTGGGTGGTTTTTTGTGCTTTAAAAAAAAATCTCATAACCTTCCCCTACCACCCAAAAATCCCACATCTGAAGAGAAACAGCATGAATTATACATTGCTGAGAAACAGGAAATTATACGCTCTAGAAGATATCCAGCTACCTGCTATGGAAATAGGACAGAGAAAGCATAAATTAAATAGTGTCTAGGGTAGAAATAGAAAATGAAAACATATTCAACATTCAATTGCAGAAGAAATATTTTAGATACATTTTATTCCACAAGCAGCACTCCTCTTTCTTCCTATTTGTTATTGATACCAGGTTGCATTAGGAAATAAGATAGGCAAAATTCAATTTACATTTCAAATTGTCATTTCTCTTGCTTCAGAAAAAAACTATATGTCCTAAATACATGGTCAAGAAGAATACGTAATGTTTCTTTGGAGTATAGAGAAAAACAATCGGTAACCATCATTTGTTGTACATTTAAAGTGCGAAATTGCCAAATATTGTAGCTCTCAGAAGTCAGATGAAAGCCGGGGCAACAGATTTTGCAGGTTAGATTATTTTCAGACTTGCCTTTTGTTCTCATCCTACAATCTTGCCTCTATTATGCTATATATAAAAGCTTTCAAACCATCACAAGTGATGAAATATAATTTCTTATTGTACCAGCAGAATGAGCTTTGTGGTAAAAATTCAGTAACACAAAAAATATAGTTTTGATGTTTGATGTCTGAAATTTTCATCCCAGGAGCAGTATTGAATATTGGAGATTTTTCTCTCAGAAAAATATCAGTTCATTTGGTTGTACAATATCGGTCTGATACAAAAGAGGCTAGCACAGGCTATGCTGCTTCTCTGAGTCTGATCTTTGGAAAATCTGGTTACAACCTTCAAATGGTGTCAGGTAGGGTTGCCAGGTGTCCACTATTTGAGCGGACAGTCCGCTTTTTTTACATTATGTTCACTATTTTTTACACAAAATAGTGGACATTTTTTTTTATTCAAAAGCTTTATGATGAAATGATACGTAATCTAAAGCTGTACAGTCTACTTTTTTTACTACTTAATCCCCCCCCCCTGCTTGTCCGCTATTTTTTGGAAGCAGACCTGGCAACCCTAGTGTCAGGCATTTGCTTCATCTTTGTGCAAGGCAGTTCTAGCCCTGTTCACACACTTACCACAATCTGTGAAGAGTTTGTCATAAATGCAATATCAAATATCCTAGTCCAAAATTCCCAAGAGATACACTGGGACTATATCTCCCAGTATTCCTAAGCAATTCATGGCCATGCTGAATTCTGGGAGTTGTAGTTCCACCACATTTGAAGGGCCATATTTGAAGGCCCCTGTTTTGACAAAGTTACCAACTTTGTTTTAAAACCTTGAATGTTTAGCACTCGATTTGAGGAGGGACCACCTATATTGTTATGAGCTTATCTGGATGCTGTGACATTCCCTGTTAAGGATGCCCCCATTTTCAGGGACTATTTGTTGCGCATGCAGGAAAGGATCTGTATTTCTCCCAAGCTGAGAAAGGTGATCCGCTTGTCTCTCCACCATTAGAAAATGAGTTTCACCAAACTTTTAAAATGAAATCACTTCCTGTATCTCTTGTTTATTGTATTAATTACTGTATGTTATGATTCTTGTTTTCGGTTAGTTTTAGGGAAAATAAGGTTTAGCCATTTTGATCATTCTGTGGGATGGAAAATTAAATAAAAGAAGCAGCTATTGAATGAAATGCAAACAGATTTTTTTCTACCAAATGCCATAATTTCATGAAGGCTGAAAAGTAAGGAAGGCTTTTTAAGTCTTTATATTTGGGGTTGTTCTTTTTTTCCTAGGCCTGGAATTTGGCAATATGACATATTGTACTTGTGCTCATTTAAATTGAAATAATTATTGGATTAGCATTTTCATAATATTGTCACATTCTATATACAAAAGGTACACAATTCCTCTACCTACATGTTAAAATTCAAAGGTTATAACTATTGAACAAAAAACCTGGGTGTTGGTTTCTTCGAAATTAATAATTTCATAAAAAAGCTTTTTTCAGAACTTCTTTAGAGCTATGATTTAGACTGTTGTCATTAATACTAAATAGGTATCTGTGAGATATGCAGTTAAAATAGGGATTTAAATGGGATTAATTCAAATGAGAATTAGACTGAGGAATTGAAATCTATCTTCATACATAAGGATTAGAAATGTAACCTAGCATATTTATAATGGGGTGGAAATTACTTAGCTGTCAGAATAGTTTTATTTGTCTCAGGAACTGTTCCAATGAAATTCAATTACTCATTTCTAATTAATAATAATGAAAAACATGTTCTAATGTTTTCTATTCTGTGAAGGTTCAGAGATATGCAGAATATAAAATGGCATCCACAGTCTCTTTAATCATAACCTATTGGCAAACTGTATTATACTGTAGATTTTATATTCTAAATAAGTTTTTTAAAGATCCTTACAAATAATGATTCTTACTGATTCAGACCAAAAAAATATTTAACAAGTCCAGCTTTCTGCTTCTCATACTGGTTAAACAGGTGACCTTAACAAGGCAAAAGCATTAGTAATTACCCACACACTTACTATATGTTTTGTCCATGCAGCTTTCAGTTTGATATGTTCCCCAATATTTCTCTGAAATATGTCCGTAAAATGAATGCAATCTTAAGGAAGGGCATGAACTAAGGAATTTTGCAGAAGATTGTTTCAAAGGAAACCTTTATTGTCTTCCTGAAACTTGACCTTTCTAAATAACTAGATGTGTTCTCTAAGCAAGGGAAGTAATTCCAATTTATTTAATCTACAGATTGATTTAAGATGGCCTTTTTCACTTTGGTATCCCCACAAATGCATTAGGATGGTTACTCATACAGTTCTAGCCAATGCAGCCATATATATTTAGTGAATTTCTGTGGCTATTCATGGAGCATCTACAGGGCAGGCAAAAGTATTAAGGATAACATGGGATAGTCAAATTGATGGCAATTTGTGACCCTAGACATTTTATTTCAGAAATCCTCTGGAAGCAATTAGATACCTAGTAACAGCCATCTGTTTTTTGTGTGGTAGTGTCAGGTACAAGCAACCAGATCCACACGTGCAGAGTTCAAGTTAACTACCTTATTATATTCTGCCTATTACACAGGAATCTTATGCTTGCCTTACATTGGGAACAAAAAGATAAGGCTTGGAGAAAGCTTGGAGAAAATCAGTTCTCTTGTGACTATGCTAGGATTCAGAGCTAGTACCTCACTTGACTCCTTCCCTCTGCCTGCTTGGCTGGGTGTTTCCCAATGTTGGAGAAAGAGAAAGAGCAAGGAAGAAAAGGGAATAAAGGAAGTGAAAAGAAAGAAAGAAAATAGAGTGTGCCTCTTTTTCCACTGCTGGGTTTAGCTTCACCTCCTGTCACCTTTGTAGCTCAGTCAGGAAAAAAGCTTGTCCTGATATACGGTAAACATTTTCTATATAGAGGAAATAATCTTCTCAAAGGTTAACACAATAGGAGTGTTGCTAAGCTGTAGACATAGCAACAACTTAGCATCAGCTGAAACGTTTGCAGAGGAATATCAGCAACTAGCAGTATGATTTTTCTTTAAAAAAAAAAAAGTCACATATAACTGCCATGCTCCATTATCTCACCAGTAATGAAGTTTCTAATTACTTCCTTCATTTGGTTTCTTCACTTTTTTTTTTTTTTTTTTTGCATTTTATCCAGCTTCTTTGTTGCAATCATTTTCTGTTTTTTAACTGGTAATTGCATTGTGACCAGGAAATCAGTCAGTAGTTATTTTCTTGGGGGCAAGTTTTGACTTAAAAGAAAATACTTTACATTGTTAGATATAATATGTAAGAACAGTTCCTTTTAAATTTTTTTAAAAAAGAAACTATTGTCATTCAAAGAAGAAAAGTATATACATTATAGCTTTATTTATATGATCAGACTCTACTTGTTCAGATAATAAAATAATTTATTGTGGCCTCTAGCAACCTAAAAGAAATAATGCTTATTGTTGTTTTTTTTCAAATAGTATAACATTTCAAACATTTTCTAATCAGATTTTTTTCTTTGTTTCCTTTTAGCCCTATGTTTTCCCATTCACAATTCAGCAGATATAAGCCTTCTAGTAGAATCCTTTCTTCATTTTTTTATATTAATCTTATATTTTAGAATTAGCTGGTTATACCAAAAAACATAACACACATGGGTAAATAATTATAATCAAGCCACTCACTTCAATTTGCTTCAAAATTTGCCACTTCAAGCTGTATTACTTGCTTCCCATCCTGTTGGAAAATAGTTTGGTTCTGTTTATCCCAAAGCAATTTACAAGAAAATTGTGACTTTATTGCTCCCTGATGGTATCCTAGAGTCAATCCCAATTCAGCCCATCCCTTGAATCATTTAATACTGATAATATTACTCTATAATAGCAATAATAATTATAAAGTAATTAAATAATAACAGTAAATAAAGTAAATAAATAATAACAGTAATAATGCATTATTACATGGCTGATTTCTATAAAAGATTAAGGGGAAGACGAATAAAGATAAAACCTGGCCATGGTTTACAAATGGACCATTAAACAAAGAAACTGAAGACTTCATTTTGGTTTCTTAAGAGCAAGCTGTTCAACCGAACGCAATCAAGGCCAGAAATGAAAAAAAATCATCAAATGATTCAAAATGCAGATTGTGCAAAGAAGCAGAATAAACAGTAGATCATATACTCAGCATGTGCAAGAAGACTGCACAATTTGATTATAAACAATGACATAACATGGTTGCCAAAATAATTCAGAGGAACATCTGTAAAAATGATCGTGTTCAGGGATGAAAAATTAGTGGTAACCCAGGGTTGAAAAAGTAGTCAAAAATGAGCAGGTTAAAAGGTTATAAGGTTTCTGAATACAGACTGATAAAGTATTGGCTCGCAACACACCAGCTGAAAAAAAAGAAAATGTGGATAATTGATGTGGCAATACCAGGGGATAGTAGAATAGAAGATAAAGACTTGGAGAAGATCACAAAGTATCCAGATCTGAAAAGATCATAGTTTAAACAAGCCATGGTGGTCCTAGTGTTTATCAGCACATTGGGTGCTATATCAAAAAATCTTTGACGGCACTTAGAAAGATATGTACATTAACAAAAATTTCCATCTGTCAATTGTAAACAGCTAAACTGCTTGGATCCGCACATATACTAACTGATACATTCAGTGGTGGGATTCAGCCAGTTTGCACCAGTTCGGTAGAACTGGTAGCTAATTTTTTGTTGCCCAGGCCCAGAATGGACTTCCGGAAGTGGCATCCATACAGAGAACCGGTTGTTCACATATTTGAATCCCACCACTGGATACATTACAATATCCTAGATTCTCAGGAAGAATTCAGTGTGTATAAAGGCCAACACTAGCTAAAGAACTGGCAGCTGTGACTTCACATTGTTGATATGATAACAATTCCTCCAGTATCCTTTCTTCTCACTGTAAGTGGTTTCATCAGAAAGAGGAACAATAAGTAGATATTTTCCCCTTCGTCTTTTTCTCTCTCTCATATTTCTCATGAGAGGTCTTTTGAAGCAGAAATTCAGAATGCATCCATCAATTTGACCTGGAAGGACCCCAAATGCAGCAAGGTTAAAAGAATAAAGTAAGTTGAATTGTCACCTAAAGAAGACCTTTAGAACCCAGAAAGTAAAATATTTAACTGTATCATTCCCTGTAGAGAAGAGGGGGAAAAAAACCCACATTTTTTTTCCTGTTACTCCTGCTGTAGCAGTTTTTCTCAACCTTGGCTATTTTAAGGTCTGTGGACTTCAACTCCCAGAATTGAATACTGGCTGGAGAATTTTGGAAGCTGAAGTCCACATAGTTTAAAATTGTCAAGGTTGAGAAACACTATCAACTAACTAGGAAGATATGGAGAAAGATAAGCAAGATGTCAAACATATTCTTGGGAAGAGAAGAAAAATAGATTTGTGGGCAAGCAGAAGGTAGATATTATTTTTCTGGAATATTCAAGGGACTATACTGGTTCCTACTCACATTCAGCAAGGTGTCAACTTCAATATTCTTAGTTAAACAAAAGGAATGGCAGTGGCATTGTGGAGGAAGATAGGTACTGAAGAGATGTTACTTGCGATGTAGCTCATCTTTAGAATGATTTTGCTCTTTCTGAGTTTGACATTGCCAGGCAACATCCAACACATTTTGGTTTTGTAGAATGGAATGGTTTCCAAATAGGAATCAGTTGGAAAAGACTGTGCTGGAATAGTTTATGAAAATATCTTAGAGTCGAAAATATAACCCCCTTTACACAATCCACAAGGAGCTTTTAAAAACAAAAGTAAATTGCAAGGGTGAGAACTTGTCTTTCCCAATATTTATTTTTTCTCAATGAAAAACATAGACACAGGGCCTTTCTGTGAATTATTTCCATGAAGAAGGGGATTTAAAGTCTCCTATTTCCCCTGCTAGGTTCTCTTTACTATAGAACAGTGGTGGCGATCCTATGGCATGGGTGCCAGAGGCGGCACTCAGAGCCCTCTCTGTGGGCACACGTGCCGTCGCTCCAGTCCTAGGCCTTCAGCTGAGTTTTATAAAACCTTTTCGCTTTAGGCCTGTGCAAAAAAAAAAAAAAAGGTTCAATCAGTCAATTTCAGCTTCTAGCAGGAAAAAAAAAGATCTTGCAAAGTTGGAATTGATTGATTGAACTTTTTAGTCCTACCCAGTCTGCCATTACCACTGCAACCACGCCCACCCAATGGGCCACGCCCGCCCAATTGGCCATGCCTACCCAATGGGCCACACCCAGCCAATGGGCCACACACCCGGCACTCGATGCATAAGTGGGTTTTGGGTTGCAGTTTGGGCACTCGGTCTCTAAAAGGTTCACCATCACTGCTTATAGAAGTATGAGATGGGCTTAAGGCTGATGTATAACTTCCCATTGTCTTATGTACCTTCTTTGAAAGCAGGATTATTATGATTTCTTTAATTTTAAATAATTTGGAGAAAGTCTTGAGGAATTTTCCTGGAAGAGGAAGAGATCAACGAACCTAAAACCATCAGTTTAATCTGCATTCCTTTTTTTCTTCTCTCATCCCCATTTGCTGCAGGAAAACTAAAATGGCAATCCAAGTGATATATGTAAGAGTAACAATAGTGGAATTCTACAAATCTTATTATGGGTGACCATGAATGCCGATCAGATTTCTGGGTTTGTAGTTTGAATTTATTGAACATGATGTGAAGTATGACAGAATGTAGCTGATTCCCTCCAAAATCTAAGCAGTTCTGACATTCTAAGTATTTGGACTACATGAATATGAATGAAGTTACCAGGAATCATACTCAACTTATTCCAGATGTCAGATTTTTATGAATGTCCTTTCAACAAGCTGTAGCAGCCAGCAGTCAATCAAGGTATAGAGAACTGTAAAGGTTGCGATGTTGAAGAAAAAGATTTGTGCCGTGCCATACATTTAAGATTGCAGATGCTTCTTAGTTGTGAAAGACAGAAAAGCTATGTTAAATGTGTTCCTCTAACCATTTATAATGAGGCTGGTACTCAAAGTACGTATTAATGCATGCGGTTCCCATTAGTATGTCAGCAATTCTATCAGAAATATTGCATTTGTCAAGTTACAATGCATGACCAACTACTAGATGAATAAAAAGGAGCCTGTGGTTTTCTCATCTTCCTAAACCTTTGAAAAGCAGTAGTTTCAAGCTGCTGAGCATTTAGAGCTCTTTGCTCTAAAAGCTGATTTTCCCCAAATCCTAATTTACGGCAAAGTAGAAACATCACTCCAGGATATAGAGGGTTGCATATGCAGAAGGGTAGGATTACAAAACATACATGCTACACATTCACACACTGTATATGTAGCATGTGAATAGATATTGAACTTCTTATAGTAGTGCCAGTCCATATGTAGTCATGATTAGATGCTGTTACATTGATTACATTAGCATGGATTGGTGCCAAGTTTTTGTTGTTTTTCATATTTTATGTCTTAACTGGTTACACTTTATAGTTTTTAAGAAGGATGTTATATGTTTTTTAATCTTTGATTAGGAAGTCACCAGAGTTGGCTAAAAAATGGGCAGCTGTATAAATGTTTTAAAAATAAATAAATAAATAAATATCTTAAAGTTGTCAAGGTTGAAAAATACTGCCTTAGATCATTGCAAGGCTCTGTTCCATTGTTAGTTCCGCTGTCCTATCAGAAGGTCAAAAGTCAGTGCTGCAGGAGTTGCTCTCACTTTCTTCTCAGCTTTGTCAATGACATCTTTAGCACTGCTCTAGGTGACTCTCAAACTCTTAGAAATGCTATTGCATTATCTCTTCAGAAACTCCCCCAGTCCTCCAAAATTCATGAATTTTCCTCAGCCACTGTCCTGTATCATCCGTCTTTTAAAAAATCTCGCCTGCATCAAAAGGACTGTATCTTAAACAGTTACAGTTACATCATTATTATAATATTTTTCCCTTATATAAATATTAAAATAGCAAATACACCTAGTACTCCTGCCTCCTATTTCCCCCACAACAACAACGATCCTGTGAGGTGGTTTGGCTGACCGAGACAGACTGGGCCAAAGTCCTTCAGCCGGCTGTCAAGCCTAAGGGAGGCCTAGAACTTACTGTCTTGTACTTTCCAGCCAGCACCTTAACTGGCTTTCTTTCATTATTATATATTATACCCAGCTACTGCCATCATGTTTTCAAGATAAAATATGTCTCAAAGTTAACATCTAAAAATGCTTACAATCAAAGCATAATTTGTAATAATTTGCTGTGCTTTAAACATAAGTGTTGAACAGAGCCAGTTTCATGTAATGGTTAAGGTGCTGATTGGAAAGTAGGAGACAATGAGTTCTAGTCCCACTTTAGGCATGAAAGCTGGCTGAGGGACTTTGGCCCAGACTGTCTCTGTCAGCTCAACCCACCTTATAGGGTTGTGGTTATGGGGAAAATGGGAGAATAATAATAAAATAATAAATATATAATAATATATTAATAACAATAATAATATAATATAATAATATAAATAATAATAATAACTGCTTCCATCCTGCGACGATATCTGTAATACTATCAAACATCCACATCTGCCTATCCCAGGTCCTGGGTAAGGACTCGATAGGTAGACAAAATGCCAAATCCAGTCTGAACATCTGGCTAACTGTGCGATGATCCATAATAATAATAATATTTCTGAAAATAATAAAAGCAGGATAAAATCTACTAAAAATAAATATATAAACATGCAATGTGTAATATTTATGCTGTGCCAAATTTTTGAGAGAAACTGTTACGTCCTAGTACATGGAGAAGAATGGAGTTCTTAAGATGCATCTATAAAGTATTGGTTACCTAAAAAGATATTCAACATCTTCATGGAGTTTATCTAATATAGCTTTCCCAGACTTAGTGCCCCTGAGGACTGTTGAAATATAACTCCCCTTTCCCACAACCAATGTGTTATTTGCCTGTGCTTTGTGGGAATGACAAGAGCTCTAGTCCAATACATCTGAAGACCACTGGCTGAGGAAGCAGATCTAATCATAGTACAACTAGACAGAAACTTTTGTCTTCAATTGGCTACTGCAACAGATGTAAATTTGGAACAGGTAACAGGGCAAGTCAAAGAAGAAATTGTGGTCCTGATTACCAGTTCTTCTTGATAGTAAATGTAAATTCAAAACTCACTGCAGGAAAAGACTAGACATCACTAGAGGCTTTAAAGCTAGTCAAGATAACACCACAATTCACATTCTACTCCATAAAGCCTGACAGGAAGATTTATGTAAGCAGTTATAAATGTAGTGCTCTGAAGCAAACAGCTTTCTAACAAAAAACAGCTGATAAGTGCTAACGTTCTGATGATGAGTTTGAGGTAGAATAGTTCAAAGCAGCACTGAGGATGGGCAGAGATGGTGTGTTTCTTTTTGCTCTCTACATCAAGGGAGAAGGCATGTAAGATCTGTTGTTGAAGCAGGAAATAAAGTTGAAACCTGATCTCAGAAGAAAGCAGGACATTGACTTTGTCACCTGCAGAAAAAGATATGGCTCCCTAGGGTGTCCCTAGAAATCAGATGGGAGACATGAAGGGATATTTATCATACAAATCATACAAATACATATCTAAGAGCCAGTTTGGTGCAGTAGGTGAGGAAACATGAGTGTTAGTTTCACCCTCTGGGCAACCAGTCACTCCCTCTCAGTCCTAAGAAAGCAAGGGTAAATCACTTCCAAATCTTTCCAAGAAATAATTTTAGCAGTCACCAGTACTCAAGACAGGCTCACATACAAACATAAAAATGTATGCATGAAAAAGTGTACATGATAAACCTTACTTCACAGAAATGGCATCAGTCTCCAGTTTTGCTAACTGAACCCTGAGTAAGCACCACAACAATTGAAATTTCTCACTGCTGAGAACTGTGCTTGGTCTTTTATTATAAACTCACCATAGCATCTTTCTCTTTGGCGGGTAAACAACAGTTTAGCAAATCATCTCTTCACAGTCTACTGGTTAAGATCAAATATGGGTTGCTAAGTAAATCTGATTGGTCTTTTCTCCTCCATATAGTTTGAAATGACAATGGCAAGACAGTTCATTGATAGCATCTGTAGACAAGATAGATAGGCTAGATAGAAATCTGCACCGCATACACTTTTTGTGCTATTTGTGTAATAAATGTCATCTGTCAAACAAAGAATGTATGATCCTATTTTAGCAGCAGTGGCGAATATGTTTCAAAACTGGAGCATTGTGAAAGACTGATCAAGTGTCTAGAACAGTGGTGGAGAACCTATGGCATGCGTGCCAGAGGCGGCACTCAGAGCCCTCTCTGTGGGCATGCGTGCCATGCCCCAGAGATGGCAACCGTCCTCTTCAAGCAGCCGCCCGCTAACTCGCCGAGGTCCTACGTGGCCGGATGAATCCCAGCACCCATGCGCTTGCTGGCCTCTGTGTGCGGAGGCTGATGGTGTCAAGCAGCAGTCGCCCCTGCCTCGCCTTGCCCTGCAACAATGGCAACCCTGCCCTGCCCCATCTTGCCTCGCCTCACCCCACAGGATGAGCCTCCTGCCCACCATCCCACCCACCAGAGACCCCCTGGATCTACCCCAACCCTGCCTGGACCCCACAGGCATCTCTCCCCAGGAGCAACATTTAGCTGGCCATGCTCACCCTGGCCACACCCACCCATCTGCCATGACCACCGTAGCCACGCCCATCCAGTGGGCCACACCCACCCAGCGGGCCATGCCCACCTGGCACCTGGCGATATATAAGTGTATTTTGGGTTGCAGTTTGGGCACTCGGTCTCTAAAAGGTTCGCCATCACTGGTCTAGAATATGGTAGTTCTATGATCATAATTACCAAGAAACTGTTAGCCAGTTTCTAAAATCCCAAGGAATACAGGTAACCTCAATTTAAGACCACAGTTAAGCCCCAAAACTCCATTGCTGTGCAAGACAGTTGTTAAGTGAGTTTTGCCCCCATTTTATGACCTTTCCTGTCACAGTTGTTAAATGAATCAGTGCAGTTGTTAAGTTAGAATGGTGGTTAAGTGAATATGGTTTCCTCATGAACTTTGTTTGTCAGAAGGCTGAAAAAGGTGATTCCCATGACCCCAGGACACTGCTGCCATCATAAATACATGCCAGTTGCCAAGCGTCCGAATTTTGATTACGTGATCACGGGGATGCTGCAACGGTCGTAAGTGTGAAAAATGGTCATAAATCACTTTTTTCAGTGCTGTTGTAGCTTTGAACGGGCACTAAATGAATAGTTGTAAATTGAGGACTACCTATATAGCACTGAAAGCCCACATATCCAATAGTAACATGTGGCAATACAAAGCCAAACATTTTACTAAGCAGATGATATGGGATGTATAAAATAAAAGATTATTGTAGCCTCAGTTTATATTTTATTTAAACAGGAGCTCCCATTTAATTTTTGAGCTTAGAAAATATAATATGTAGTAATTCCATGTTTTCAAACTAGAAGAAACACAGGATGTCATTAATCATGTTCCATTCAGACAGGAGATCCCTAAGTTTAAACCCTTCTGGGTCTATCTGGGTCCTTTGAGCAACTTTCAAGTCTCTTGTTGGGTTTATGTGAAAATAAAAACTAAACAATATGGGCAACATATCAATGCAGCATTAAAGGAAACAACTAGGATCCTCAGATGTATTCCAAAGGATTATTAGGTTTCAATTCATATTTTTTAAAACCAAACATTTAAAGGCTGTCTTTAAATAGGGGGCAACTTTCAATACATAAAATGCATTGTGAGTCATGAGTTCAAAGTATAATACATTTTCAGCTAGGAAAACTTTTCTATATGTGCTAACTTATCAACACTGTTATCCATCAAATTTTCATTATTTCCCCAGAATTCATTAGATGTAGACAATTACTTTAAGGGGGGAAAAAAGATGACTATTACCCAGGCACAATCTGTCTCAGGTACCAAGATCTGCATTATTACACCAGAGACTGCATCACAGTCTGTTCCTATTCCCTAGGAATAAGTGTTCTATTAACTTTATTTCCAAACTTAATTACAATGTGAGGGAAATGAGTGATAAAGTATAGTACTAATATATGATATCTGAATATGAATGTATCATTTATGGACTGTAAAAATGTGAAATGGAGCAGATGCAGAGTACACAATTTCATGCGTTCTTTGAGGGGATAGTACAGAGAAGACAAGAAATAAAGTTTATTTCTTTTGATTCACAGGGAGATTTATTTCACAGGGTCTTCAAGCTCTTTAGTTTCCAAGCTGCCAATAAGCACAACCTGTATTTGTAGCTACAGTTTTGCAGGAACTTGCAGGGAGTAGAGATAAAAAGCCAGCCTAATAGTTTACAGGCATTAATTAGAAGAGGCTGAAGGTGATTACATAGCTTGTTCTAGTTTAAGTAGTGGGCTTTGCTTAAAAGTAGCATGCTGGACATGAGAACGCTAGGAAGAATCAGCTATGGTTTTTTTGCAATCATCTCCAAGAAACCTACCAAATATAGACATCGATTCTTTTACACACACCGCCCAGTTATTTGCCATATGATCAGAAAAGTAAACAAATGGAGCTCAGGATCAGAAGGAAAACTGTGAAGTACATTTTGATTTGGTTGAACAGTGTAATAGTGTGTAGGATTGAGCTTGGGAGACAGGAGAAAGAAACTGGACAGCCATCATGCAAAAAAGTACCTCAGCCCATAGAAACAAGGGAGGGCAGGGGAAATGTGTCAGAAGATACCCTCCCTAGTTTAAAAAGAAAAAAAGAAAAGAAAATGAGAGGAGAGGAGAAACATTTCAGTCTTGCAAGATTCTGTTACTGTAACCTTACAATAAAGGAAGTATTAGTAGTCATGGTTTGTGCTTCTTGTTTGGCTACCTCAAGGGTTGACAAAGACCAAGATCGTATTTCTTTTTAAATGAAACATTTGAAATACTGAAATGCAAGGGTGCATAAAATAGAAGGTGCTTTTATTTCTATTGGAGGCAGATTTTGGCTTTGGCCTGCACCCTAAACTAGCTGAGATTATTATTTTAGAAGACATTTTCTATTTGTTATACTTTGCCTGCAGTAACTGAAAGAATTATTTGGAAAATAACAGTTATATGTTGACCTGGACCAATTTGAAATACGTTTTATTTCAACACGACCAAAGTATTCATTGTCAAAGCTATGTAATAAATATTTCTCCTTGGGGATTGCTGCGGTTTCACTAGAAAATTGTCCTAAATAATGCAACTCACTATTTGTCACAAAATATGTATTTTTAATATTTTTTACCAATTTTGTAAAAAGCATTTTTTTCTCAGCTGTCCAACAATTCTCAGTTGGAACAAAAATGTAAGGGCATTCTGTAAGCAAATCTTGAAAATCTATCTGATAATGAAGACTTCAAAACTTACCAGAGATGCACTTTTATGATAAACATTTTAAAGAAATGAATAAATGTACAAATGAAGGCGAATATACATGTCTCGGGTTAATGTTGCAGTCTGGGTCGGTCAGAGAGAATTTCCCTGAGGATGGGGGCTCCAGCACAAGTCTGAAAGTTCAGAAGACTAAACCTCTGGTCCCAGTGACCAACCCAGATTGGATCCTGAATAAATTTAGTTTAACAGCTCTTTGTTCTTATTTTCAAGAAAGTCTTCGTTTCTTGAAATGAGTATACAAATTCATATATATTTATAAAAATTTATATTTTTCCTAATGTATTACCAACTTCTGTTCATGTTAAGCAAATGTCTTACATTTAATTTTTAATACGGAAAAATATATTGTTAGGAATTTTTAATTCTTTAATTTTTAACATTTTTATTTTTACTTATTTATCTGTAGATAATAAAAGTCGAACATTCTTTTAAAAATCTGAAACCTTCCAAAAACAGGATCTTTGAGCCCAAGGATTATCCTTTGCAGAATAAACCTTATGGAAAAATTGGACAAGTCTGCTGTTGCTTCATTATTTTTAAAAATGCATCCACACTGGCAGCAGCACTCTATAGCAGTAATATTGTAGCAAATACACAAGTGTGATGTGGTCTAGCTCTAAATTAATGGCTACCATCCTATTTTTTTTATTAAAAAATCCAATGTTCCTTCTAAAATCAGGTGATAAGAATATAGCAATAGCAATAGCACTTAAACTTACCATATATACCGCTTCACAGTGCTTTACAGCCTGCTCTAAGTGGTTTACAGAGTCAACATACTGCCCCCAATAATCTGGGTCCTCATTTTACCAACCTCGGAAGGATGGAAGTCTGAGTTAACCTTGAGTCGGTGAGAATCGAACTGCTGGCAGTCAACAGAATTAGCCTGTTATGTTGCATTCTAACCACTGCGCCACCATGGCTCTTCAAGGCTTCTTCAGTGGATTTAAGGAATAACCGATTCCAATGTTCCACTTCAGGTCATAGTCCAGAGACCTCCTTATCTCTGAAGCATGGGCAGTCACTTCAAAGCTATTGCAGCTGGAAAGTACAGAGCAGCTAGCATACCAAATATCTTGCTTCCAGGATTTGGGAGAAAGTTTTATTGCTCACCAAGTCCATGAAGAAGACACTTTCCATTTGTTATACTTTTATACCAGAGTTCCCCAACCTTTCTGGCTTTGGGGACTGGTGGGGGAGGGGAGAAGAGATGGTTCTGAGCGAGTGGCTGGCAAGCACACACTTGCAGTTCCAATTGGAGTGGCCATGGCCCAGCGGTTGGGGACCTCTGTTTTATACTACTATATTGTTATATTGTTTGACGTTCAGGCCCTGGGTGAGAACACTAGATTTCTGGAATCTTGTTGACATTTGTATGTAGATAACATTGAGCTAAATGAACCAATTGCAATTATCTATCTTTGTTATAGTCTAATATAAATGTATTCATTCTATATTATTATTTACATCAATTTAGCATAATATAAGCTTAGACTGTTGTTTTATTGCTCAATGAATTTGTTTAGTTATGCATTTAGCTTTCCCTCTTAAAACTGAGGAGTTGGGATAAATGTTGCCTGATAAACAAATAAACGCAATGAAGAAATGAGGAACATATATTACATGGTTCAGCTTGCTTAATGCTAGGTTTATATATTTTCCTGCAGAATCAATATGTAGAACAGAAATGGGAAAAGCTTTGATGAAGTTAGGGCCAGCAGCCTTTCACGCTTTCTCACCTTCAAAGTTAGTGAACAAGGAAGTGCCTACATTTGCTGCTATTATTTCCCTCTACCAGAAAAACAAGGGAGAATCCAGCAAAAGAGCACTCAGGAATGACATCTGTTGACTTGCTAACTCTGGCAAAAGTGTGGACCTTCGACAACTTTGGCTGTTCAGCTTCAAAACAGAGTTCAGTAGCATGTGAACTGAATGATACCACAGAAAAAGCAGTGGGAACCACTCTCCAGGACACCTTATTCTTCCCGGTCCCCCTCCAAGGAACCAGGGACCCCGAAAGGTCTGTCAAACGATCAGAAACGAGGGCAGACACTCCGGAGAGTCATCCAGCACATCCGTTCTTCTTGACAGGCATTATATCAGACGAGCTCTAATTGATGTCTGGGTTAAAACTTGGCAACCAAATTATATACAAGTCCCCAGCTGGATTTCTACGTTAGAAATGCATATACACCCAAAGTTTATACAATTAGGGAAAATTATAACATATAAAAATGTACTAGATGAGAAAGGGGGATTGAAATCCAGGAAAACCCTTCAAAACGAAGGGATAGAATTAGAATGGTGGGCATATCTTCAACTACAGGCAAGATATTGGAAAGATAAAAAAAAGTTAGGCATAAAAATAGAGCCGACAGGGCTGAACAAAATATTATTAGGAACTGCTGGAGGTGTGGACAACTAGATGCAACTTTTTTTCATATGTGGTGGACTTGCAAGGTTATTAAAGCCTTTTGGATAAAATTGTGGTGGAACTTGCAACAAATATTTAAAAGAAGGATTACCTTTTTGCCTCACCTGTTTCTCCTAGGTATTACACAAAATTTGGACGTAAAAGAAACTAATTTGATGTTGCACTGTT
>NW_015388303.1:162591-189352 GCF_001527695.2 Protobothrops mucrosquamatus
ACAAGCGGGCCTGACCTAGGGTGAGTTTTAAATAGGGACAATTTTTAACGATTTTAAAGAGCCACAGCTACCAATATTTGGGTTTTAATTGGTTTTTAGTAGGGGAAATTTTTTTGTATGATGTTTTAATATGCTGTGAGCCGCCCTGAGTCCCATGGGGAGAAGGGCGGCATATAAATCCTAAAAATAAAATAAATAATAAAATAAACTTTGATCTGCACATCTGGCAAGAATTATGGGTAAGAAATAGGAAGCTTACTTTGGCCACCTCCTACAAAAAAAATCTCTACAAAATGTTCTACAGATGGCACCTCCCACCCACAAGGTTAGCTAACATGGGTCCAAATTTTTCTTCCATATGCTGGAAATGTAAATTGGCAATAGGGACCTATTACCATATGTGGTGGGAGTACTCAAAAGCCCATGACTTTTGGAATAAGATAAAAAATATGGCTGGAAGAAATATTAGTGATGGAGATAGAGTTAAAACCAGAACTCTTCTTATTAGGCATAACTATTCAGAAATACGATAAAGGGATATTTTATTTGATGCTACACATCTTCACGGCTGCTAGACTGGCATATGCACAAAACTGGAGGAATAAAGAAACTCCAACAGAAGAAGAGATTCTATACAAAATTCTATCGTGTGTGGATATGGATAGGCTCACAATGGAAATGAAGGACAAGACAGAGTCAGGTTATTCTGAAATCTGGGACAAATTTTACTATTGGTGTGAATCAAGGAGGACTGTTCGGGTTATAAGCTAGTGTTAAGATAGAAACATATATAATTGTATGTTAGTATATAGAGAAATAAATTAGATATTGTATTGTATAGAAAAATATATATGTATGTATATATAGAGATTAAGAATTATATGTATGAGGAGGAACAAATTGTTAGAAATATTTATACTGGAATGTTACGCTATGTCCATTTTTGTTTTAACTGTATTATAAATCAAAAGTTTTAAATATTAAAAAAAAAGAAAAAAGAAAAAAAAAGCAGTGGGTCCTTGTGGTCTCTGAGCATGGTTGTTCTCTTGCAGACATTTCATTACCCAACTAGACAACATCATCAGTGCTAGAAGGGAACAGTGCTCTCTGTTTATATACAAGTAGCTTGCCCAATCAGTGTTGGTGAGAATGTTCTTGATATTCCTTGATTGGGGTATTGACAGAAAAAGCATTTCACGAACATCTGAAAATATTAACATGTTGCTTTTCTGTGTTAGAACTGGGATTTCATGAAATTTAAAGGTTGTGCTATCAGGTGTTTGGACCTGGACCTGGATATATAATGTAGGAAAAGCTGCTCATGAGCAAATTTTCCTGTTCATATCTCCACAGTTAACATAGGAATAGATCCTTCCAATCAAGACCCTGCCTGGTTCTGCCATTATAAATGAAGGTCCTATCTACAAGCATGTCATTAATGCTTACTTATATTTCTAGGATTAGCAACACTTAAGAGGGTTTTACAGATTAACCTATGTAGCAACAATAATGACAGTCACTGCACAGTGAGTGTACATCTTGCATATCAGGTGTGTATTTGGCTTCTGATATTGACTTTTAATTTTAAAAAATAAAGTACCGTGTGGGAAGAGGCTCCAGTTCTTCTTGATCTCCATCAGAATTCTTAGTAAATGTAAATGGAGGATGGCTTAGTCCAGTGGTGGCGAACCTATGGCACGGGTGCCAGAGGCAGCACTCAGAGCCCTCTCTGTGGGCACGCGCGCCGTCGCCCCAGCCCTAGGCCTTCAGCTGGGTTTTATAAAACCTTTTCGCTTTAGGCCTCCGCCGCCGTGTGCAAAAAAAAAAAAAGGTTCAATCAGTCAATTTCAACTTCTCGCGGGGAAAAAAAAGATCTTGCAAAGTTGGAATTGATTGATTGAACTTTGTAGTCCCACCCAGTCTGCTGTTACCACCACAGCCACGCCCACCCAATGAGCCATGCCCACCCGGCACCCGAAGATGCATAAGTGGGTTTTGGGTTGCAGTTTGGGCACTTGGTCTCTAAAAGGTTCACCATCTCTGGTTTAGTCCTTTCTTTCGAAAGGGGCAGGGGAATAGTAACAGGATAGTAAAAAGCATGCTGAGGAATTCTAGAAGACTGTAAGGAAGAAAAGAAAATATGCTCCAGGCTGCCCTTCCTTAAGAAAAAAAGAAAGAAATACAGTTAAGATACTTTAATAGATTGTTGGTTTGTTTTAATACAATGTGCATTTTATATGTGTGGTATAGATGGATGTTTTGCCTAAATACAATTTTTCCCTGATCGTTTTAAGTTTATTTTCTATCAGATTTCATGTGAGACATACCAGTGATCTTGTCTTTCGAGATATTGAATACCATATTCAGAATCTGGCTTTCCAGCAGAAGGTTTCTATACAAGCCACCTAGATTATCTTCTTTACTTCAAACAAGAATGAAGATCACAAGGTTGGCCACTACAGTACACAGTAATCATAGCCGAATCTGAGTTTAAATTCCAGCTTTTTGTTACAGTTTTCCGACACAACTAATACTTGAGTATTCCCTTCAAGATATGCTGATATAGTAATTCTCTCAACTCTGGGGCAACTATATGATTTGACATTTGATGCTTAAACACATCTTGGCCAATTTACTTACTTTTGAGCTTCATCAGCTTCTTTTGTGAAATTAGGAGACCCCGAATCAGAGGACAAAAGTCTGACTTTGTATTTTAGAATTCAAAGACTTGTAGGAAGTCAGCATCCACCCACCCCTCCTAGAGAATGAAATATTTTGGAGAATATTAAAAGAGGCAGGATAGAATATTTTCCCTAAAGGAGAAATGGAGAAAAAAATCTTAACAAAGGCAGAAAGCAGCCCCAGTCTTCCTGCTATAGAAAAAGCCTCAAGCAAAAACATGAAGAGGCCAGTCTTTAGGAGATTTTGTATCCATTCAGAAAGATTGGGCCACTCTATTCATAAGCAAAGAGCAAACAGAGACACCAGATAAGCAACACAATTAGGCAAGCCAATAGTTGACAAGATTAGCTCAGACAGACACTTAGGATTTGCATTTCCCCTTTTGCGTATAGAGCCAGCCATGACTTCTATATAACCCCATAGGAATCTGCCGACAGCCATTAGAATATTAAAAGACATGTTCTTGCACAGGAACAGGCATCTCAAATACAAAGCCCCAAAGAAGGTATAAAAACCCACCTATTCTCAACTCCATTTTGTCAGCCACTCCAGAAACATGCTGTTGTCAAAAGTTTCTGGCTAACAATAAACAGAGATCTCCTTTCCAAAATGCAGCCTACCTTCAGCTCATTTCTATAGCGTCCTCCCGGCTTGGAATAGGATCAGATTTTTCTTCCAATAATATCTTCAAACATCCTTCTTAGCCCCTCAGCAGAAATTGACAATACTAACTGCCCCATTTCCAATCCAACAGTCTTCTGTTTTCCTGCACCATACATCTATAAAAGAAAAGCCATCATTTTCTGAAATTCAGAGTGTGTTTTGTTATTGGTTTCACCCACAATGGTTGCAAAATTCCATTTTGTGAATCAATAATTTCCTCAGATACAATCATTTTGTGAGAATATCTACTACACCCTGAAAATTCTACATGTATGCTGCTTGACATACAATCATGTATTTAGGTCAAAATTAAAACAGTTACAATGGAAAACCTAAAATAATTTCTGTGGAAAACCATTTTGGTAGTTGTAAAGACTTTGATCCTGGCTTTCTCTTTGAAGAATATTGCAAACAACACTCATATTATAGTGGATCTATAAACACTTCATTGCATTGCCATTGAAAAAAATGAATAACTGCTGAAGAAATAAACTCAACATTATTAATCTTTCCTAACCATTAAGAATCTCTGCTGACATTTAAAAAACAAAAAACAAAAAAACAAAACTAATACTATGATCTTCAGTAAATCCTATTCTATCTAAGTTCTCATAGGTAACATTTCTTTAAAATGAAGCATATCTGAATAGCAGAGTCAGAATAAACAGAATGCTCAAAAAAAGTGGATATTCACCCTGAACAATGATAACCATCTTTCCTCATCACACAGGAAATATTAGACTGGGGGTGGGGAACTGTTCTGTTTCATTTTTTGTACTCTCAGCAAATCTAAGTTGACCTTTACATTTTTAAGCTAAATTACATTGGGGGTTTAAAAAAAAAGTAGTCTTCCTTCTTTGGAAGGAAGGAATACGAAATTTGCAGAGATCAAATGAACAGATACAGGGTTGAATTTATACATGCATTTGGGGAAAGGGCCATACAAAATGAGAGTCAATTGTCAACAGATAAATAAAGTCCATAAAGTTTTATGAAACTTTAGTTATGCTTCTCCTCTTCACTTTGTGTTCAGAAATTTATCTTTATTTATTTATTAAATAAAGCCTCCCACCTTGCAGCCTGTGGCATCTCTGAGTAGCTAAATAAAATAAGTGAAATAAAAAATAGAATGAATTGAATAAACAAATAAAAAATGAAATAAACCTGATTCAAAAGTCAGATAAATCTGGGAAGAAAACAAAACCCATACATGCCACTACTGACTGGCTCCTTCCAGACAGATTGAGCTATAACTCCTATCACTCCCAACTGACAAGAAGTGATGGGCATTGTAGTCAACACACTTTGGTGGATGAAGCTGGAGAAAGGTAGTTTAAGCACAGCTGTTTTACCTTGGCAAAGAGATCCCTGGTTTTTCTTGTTAACTGCCATCTAGTTATCTTCCACAGACAAAACTCAGATGGTAGCTGCTTTAGGAAATGGGGTTGGTAGTGCTAATATGCCAGTGCTGCTATTAAGTGTCATCTATTGAAGCATCTTAACAAGAATAAATATTGCAGTGGGATTTACTAGGTCCTCCACAAAGTCCCACCTCTTTGAAGGAGGTGGTTCATGATTTGGGGATCCTCCTAAAGCATTAGGTGAATGCTGTAACTAGGTTTTAATCCAGCTAGTAACCAGTTACATTCTTACTTAAACCAAGAATTCCCAGGTAAAAGCAACATGTCTTGATCACCATTTGGTTGGGCTACTATACTACACTCTATATGGGACTGTCTTTGGAGATGACCCAGACTCTATAGCTGGTGAAGAAAATGCAGCTAGATTAGTGGTGGGAATATTCTATTAGGCTACTGTGACACTGTGGTGGAATGTAGTCTGGAATTGCAGGAGGGAGGGGCTCTTTCCCAGAGGGCAAGCAGACAGAAGAACTTGGAATGTCTGGTAGGCAGGAAAAGGGCAAGATTGGACCCTCCCTAGCAATTCACAGTGTGTGTATCTATAGTTATTGCAGATAATAGCTTTATTCTAGCAAGATTCTGTTTGTAGGCGAGCATTAGTAAAGGAACTGCTCAGAAGTAACTTCGTGTGTCATTCTTTGGTTCTTTGGGCTCGACAAACACCAATTTGTAAGTTGCTGCATCAGTTATCAATATGAGCCCAATTCAGATTGATAATTAATACTTTTTAATGCACAGCACTGGAATATATCAAGCAATCATGCAAAGTCTTGCCAGGATAAATCTGCCTGTCTAGTCTGGATATCTGATGGGTTCCCCCCTTCCTTGCAAGGTTTTGGGGCACCAGGTAATAGGCATTCTCAAGGTTGGCCCCCAAGAAGTATATACAACTCTAACTCTAACTGCACCTTGTAAATAAGTGAAAACCATCTACTGGTGGATACTTTTGGTCCTTAGCTGATTTTTGTGCCTTGTTATGAGTGTTAAGTTTTTGTTTTTTGTACTGTACCTTTTTATTTTGTCGTTATCCACCCAAAGCCAGCAGGATTTAGGCAGGAAATAAATATTGGAAAATATTATATAAATAGATGGTAGTAACAATAAATTAAATGGCACGAAGCCCCAGGAAACTGCACTTAGCCAGTTATTCTTTCATGCACTGCCATTTTATGTATTGTGTATTGTGGGCACAATGCATGACAGGGAAGAAACAGATACATAAATAAGAGATTTGCAGGCTTCTTTTAGAGGAGACAGCATCAGGTCTTGGAATACTTAGAATCAAGTCATAAAAATATAATCACCTTTATATTATATATCTATACCACAGAGAAAAGAACACAGTTATAACTTATATAGCAAGTTAGACTCACTGATGATTTAAATTATCTTCTCCTGCTTTTGGCAGGCTACAAGCAATTGGACAGGAAAAGTCAGCCCATTGTGGCAGGCAACTTAAAGCGTCTCTTCTCTTTTGTTCTCCTGAGAGGGTCTATATAACCTTCTCTGATGGTGTAACATCTTTGGAAGCTTTTGGTGTGTTCTGTTAAGATGGCCTGAGGGAGCCATTTGGCTTATTGGAAGACTTGCAAGTGAGGAAGGGAAGAAGAGGGGTGGAAAGCATGGCTCATTTATTACTTGTCAGATATGAGGAGACAAAAGCCAGGTTTTCATCTGGAGTATAGGAAATTCTTAAGAGAGCAGAGAACTCAAATTTCCCAAGTGTCTCCTTCAAGTAAATAAATGACTCACTGCTTGTTACAATAAATCTA
This sequence comes from Protobothrops mucrosquamatus, assembly GCF_001527695.2. Classification (NCBI taxonomy): domain Eukaryota; kingdom Metazoa; phylum Chordata; class Lepidosauria; order Squamata; family Viperidae; genus Protobothrops; species Protobothrops mucrosquamatus. The sequence continues at coordinate 169,130 of NW_015388303.1, forward strand.
GCTCACAGGTGTACAGCATTTCAGTGGTCGTGACTGCTTTGAAAAAAAAGTAACTGAGAGAAGCAGGGGTGATACGCCACTTTCACACCAAGAGGATGAGGCTTTTGAAATATTGGCAGAATGTACTTGAGGTGGGATGAGATATGCTAAACCTAAGCGAATATGCACGATTTATTCTCTGCACTAGTTGCAATGGCTCGCGGGGATTTTGCTCCTGAAACCTAGCAGTATAATTGGAAGAGGAGCCCTGGGAGCTTCAAAAAAAAAAAAATCAGATGCAAGGGTCAAAGGCAAGTAATGGATTATCCCTTGTCCATCCCTGATTTTAGGCTGGTTGTTTTGGTCCCTTTGAGTCAGAGTTGGTTCCTGGTGACGGCCTGGAAAAGTTCCTGAAGTTCTTTTGGTAAATTTCAGAAGTGGTTTTTCCTTACCTTCTAGGACTGAGTGGGAAAGTGACTGGTGCAAGATCACCCAGATGGCTTTATAACTAAGATAGAACTAGAACTCACAGTCTCCCTGTTTCTAGTCTGATGCCTTAACCACTACACCAAGTTGGCTTTATCTCTGATCTAGATGGCATTTATTTAACAACAAATACAGCTGATGGAATTGTGTGATCCTCTAGTATGGATGCTGTTGTAGCATTAATACATAGAACTTGGTTATATTTGTTTTATATTATGCAGATACTTATATATTGGTGAAATATGTCTTAAGCTGTATATTTGGGAAAGCTCTATATCAGTGATGGCGAACCTTTTAGAGACTGAGTGCCCAAAAACTGGCCCCGCCCCCGCTCCACCCCCTGCCCCGCCCCCACTCTGCCTCCCCATGTCCTGCCTGCCCACAGGACCACTCACCGCCTCCACGGCCCCCCACAGATCACTCAGGCAGCCAAGCAGCGCTATGGCGGCCACACCCTCTGCCCACCCTCTGCAGCATCAACTGCATGATGGGGTGTGAGGGCAGAGTCTTGTCTACGCTGCCTGGCTGCCATGTCCTTGGCTGCGCTACTCCGTGTGGGCCACGCTCGAGGGCGATTGTCCTTCAGGGGGGCTGCTGGAGAGGAGGGGGTCACAGGGGGAGGCAAGGCTGGGGCAACAGCACGTGTGCCCACAGAGAGGGCTCCGAGTGCCGCCTCTGGCACCCATGCCTTAGGTTCGCCACCACTGCTCTATATGGTATAAACATATATTATGGAAAAATATTAGAGGTTAAAGGAAGTTTAAAGCAATATTTTCTGCATTAGGGAACACTGTGTAGAACTGTGTATATTTTAGGAATAGTTGGTTATGGAAGAAGACAGTTTTTAAACTTCAAAAATAATAATTTGCAAAGCATCACATAGAATATTACAATAAAATGGAATATTTACAAATTAATTTAGAATGATGCCCACATCCTTAATCATAACATGACAAAAACCTCATGACCTAAAGATTATCTTAGCCTGGAAACATATATCTATATTTGACAAGGGTGTGCAAATGGACATGTTTCATTAATATTCAGTTGCAAAGTCGATTACTCAATATACATTTTAATAGTTGTTTAATGTTTAAAAAAGGAATATTTGCTGGACATGAATATTTTAAATCCAGAATTCTTTTTGATTTGGTTTAGTTTTTTTATTGTATTGCAAATATTAGCTATGTTTTTTTAAAAAAAGATTTGACTTCAAGAGATCTCAGGATATCAAGTAAGAGATCTTAATGAACAATATAGCAACTGTTTAACAGCTATAGAGACAATTTTAATACTGCTTTATGATGTTTAAACCCATACATTTGAAAAGAGAAATTAGAAAACATAAATCCTTTGAGAAGTCTGAAGTAGAGATGTTATTAGTGCTCCTCAGATGAGTAAGTGAAAATGCAAGTCAGTTAGGATAAATAGGCTCTTCAAACTATCATTTTCCTGCCAATAATTTGCAGCTTATAGGAACAATTAAACAACTAGAAAGTATTCTTTAGAATAAAAATTATTTTCTTGAGACCTAACATATCTTTCTATGTACACATGTCATCAGATAAACTAGCGTGAGGGGGTTGGGGGAGAAAGGGAAGAAATAACAAATTATTTGCAATATCTTGAAACTTATTATTTTAAAAAATGATTTACCAGGCAAGGTCAAGTCATCTAGCTTTAATGTCAATCTGATTCCAAAATAACATTAGATCCACTTGACATTCCCTTTACATAAATCTTTTTAAGCTTTATCTCTCGTGAATTGTGCCTGTATCCATTGGCTTGGGGGGGGATTGTTATTTTATCATTTCTTTCACAAAGAAATCAAGAGTGTTTTTCTTTGAAGTCTGACTGTTCACATGAAAAGGTAGCATTTCCAAAAGCTTCTGACAGCTTTTAAGCAACAGCTTCAATGTGAAAACTCTTGTACAAATGACATGGCAGACCTGGAGCTTTCATGGTTTCACTATGCGCTGTTTAAATCACACACACGTGCACATCCATTTGCGGTGGAAAAAACCCTCGAAGGAGAGTAGTACAAAGTTAAAGCTTACAATGCTAAACTTCAAGTATTGTAATAATAAGGCAAGGCATTATAAAAACAATACCACTTAAAATAATGAATCAGCAATGGAAAATGCCATTTGCCAGATTATATTCCTTGTCTTGACTGATTATGTGCCATCAAGTTGCTGTTGACTCTTAGCAACCACATAGATTTTCTCCATGATGAGATCTCTTCTTAACCTGCTCTTTCAGATATTCCAAGCATACTGTACACCTATTGCCATTGTAACCTTGTTGCTGCTCATCTTCTTCACTTTCCATCCATCTTTCCCAGCCTTAGAGCCTTCTTTGAAGAGCCAGGTCTTCCTAAAATGTTTCCGAAGCTGCCAAGCTTCACACATTGCTGATGGCAAAACTAAAGCCCAAATTGACCAGACCCTGCTAGTCCTTTTCCTTCTCCTCCTCCTTCTCTCCTTGCTTTTCCTTTCTTCCCCATCAACTGCTAACAGACTGCTGTGAACAGAAGTCAGAATAAATAAAAAGGGAATGTTTTTCAATTAGGCTGAGAGCCACATCATTTAGGTCAAGGGATGGCAGTTTCCACCCGTGTGGCTGCATCAAAGAAGGCCACTGATCATTTGCCATTTCCGCAGCATAAAGAGTGTGTTAATTAATCAGAATTTTCACTGAGTGTAGGTAAGATCAGAAGAAGTACAAAAACTGGTTAAGTGGCCACTCTTCTGGAGGCCCAATTATTTCTCTGGGATATTGTGTGGTTTTGAACAAAAAGCCAGCAAGAGTCAGTTGCCCCAGGAAAGACACCTCTGTGAGGCCAGACTACCTGTAGTCACCATGAATAGCCTATTAATTTGAAAACTGGGACTGCTTTAAAAAACGGTTTGCCAGGATAGTCATTTTATTGGGATTTCTTAATTGTCTATTGTGGGAAATACATCAAAGCAGAAGTTTTAAATTGATTAGGAGGGAGCTTGGGATGTATACAATGTTATTATTGATTTGAACAAATGATTGCTTAATTGATAGGTTATTTTGTAATAAATTATTTGTATGTGACAGATTACTTAAGTGAAATCAATAAGCATGGAAGCAAAATGATAGTAGATTTTACTTTATTGAGCTACTATGTATTGATTTGGGTGGTAGAATGTATTGAGATAGGTTTACTGTATGTGGCAGGAAAGGACCGGAAGGATAGGAATTGTTATGAGATTTATAGGACAGTGGTGGCGAACCTATGGCACAGGTGCCAGAGGCGGCACTCGGAGCCCTCTCTGTGGGCACACGTGCCGTTGCCCCAGCCTTGCCTCCCCTCGTGACCCCCTCACCAGCAGCCCCCCTGGAGGAGAGTCGCCCCTGAGCGTGGCCCATGCGGAGCAGCACAGCCAAGGACATGACAGCCAGGCAGCGTAGACAAGACTCTGCCCTCACACCCCATCATGCACAGTTGATGCTGCGGGGCGCGGGCAGAGGGTGTGGCCGCCATGGCGCTGCTGGACTGCCTGGCCGATCTGTGGCGGGCCCTGGAGGCAGTGAGTGGCCCTGTGGGCAGGCGGGTTGGGGGCAGGTTGGGGGCGGGACAGGGCCAGTTTTGGGGCACTCGGTCTCTAAAAGGTTCACCATCACTGGAATAGGACAATGACAGTGAGAGGTGCAGATACTAACTTTCTCCTTATATATGGTGCAGATGTCTCTTCTAGTGAAATATTTCTATTTCTCAATTCAGTTACATTCGAATGTGGCCAGTCTCATTATCTTAAAAAAAACAAACCACTTCCCTATCAAATATTATGTATCACACTGATTTAATCAGAATCATTTATCAAGTTTTGATGCGTAAGGTTTGATTTGAACAGTACTGTTTTGCAATTAGTTTTGTTCATTGGATTAATCTCTTATAATCAGACGTCTGACAAGAACTCAGTAGATATAACTTTTTCCTGCATTCACACACTTTTATCTTGCCAATCATTTTTTCATAATTCTATTTTCCATAAATCTAGTGATACCCAACTCTCTTTTGATAACTGGAGCCTGTTATTTTTTTAATGGATACTTAATCGTGTCATTATACAACAATGATTTTTTCCTGTTTTTTAAAAGTACAAGTGCTAGTAAACATTCTTTTCTTCCACTTCTGTTACATAAACAGCTTATTTAATCAACAAGCCTCAAAGAAATGTATTCTGGCATGGCACCCTTAGAGAATCAACAGGTGTTTGTCTGTAGGTGTATGTTACAAAGAGAGTGATCCTTGTTTGTTATATCACTGTTATTTCAGTGATAATTTCAATTCCCCTTTATTCAGCTACAAATCATGTCTTGAATCTAACACAGTAGTGAAGATAGGTAAGATAAATAGTATTTTTAACAAACAATAATAAATCTGGTAGAAAGAGCTGAACTATAGCTACTCAGGTTGAATAAAACATAAAATGAGCAAATTGCTATTGCGAATTTCTGCCATGAGACCCTTTAAAAGTATCTCACTTTTGTTTGCTTTCAAATTCAAAAAGGATGCCTTTTATATTGTTCTGTTTTTCCACAGAATAAAACCACCAAATTACTGTAGCGAAGCCAGAATGCATTGAGTGTTTAGAACAGTCACCTATTATTATCTGTTTTATATAGCTATATTAGATGTGTTTACTTGGAAGCTAAACAACATTTGCAAAGGCAAGATAAAAACAGGGAACCATTCAAGACATTGTCAAGAAGGCCTGAGATAAGAGAAATGCAATTAATGGCAATGCAAGCATATTGTGTTAGCAAGAGTTGGAAGCAAGTCTGGGGCTTACATGTGTATGTGTGTTTGTGTGTTTCCAAAGATGCCTGGTGAATTATTCATTGCTTTGGATACAAAATGTGAAGCAATTGTTAGACTGACAACATTAAATGATGCATTAATTCCACACATTTAACCAGACATTCTCACAACAATGCAAATTTATAATATGTGACAATTTATCCTATCTTTGCCGATCTTGTTAATGTTGTCATCAGTTACAGATATCATCTGTAATTATAGTCGTACACAGGGCAGCTAATGCTCTTGTCAATATGTGTTTCATGCCTCAAGGCTGAAACGAGTGACCTTGTCAAAGGAGGACATATAAATGAAACGTTTAGAAACAAATCTGCATTTCACACTTTTATTTCCCCCCCATCAATAAAAAAATACTATAGATTAAGACTACAAATTATAACGTTTCTGTTTTCAACTGTAATATTTAAACAATGAAGCATTTTAAGGCAAATGTGTGTTTGTGTGTAGGTGTATATGTCAGGATCTTAAAAGAATATCAAGATATAGTTTATATCCCAAAGGTCAGACAAGTAAGAGTAATCTTAATTTCATACATAAAGCCATCAGTTGATACTAATTTTTCTACAGAGGCATGCACTTAATTTTTTTTTTTTTTGCAAAACACACTGCTGCCCTCTTGTGGATATTAGCAACAAGTACTTTGTTGCCAAATTTTTATTTTTCACAGTGGCTGGCATGGTTCCTGTTTTACTCCATATATTCCTATCAGATGTCAGCTTCAAAACTCTGAGGTTGCCAAATGGCAACAAAAAGGTAGATTTTTCTATACCACTCTTTTGCTCTAGTCATCATCCACATTTTTGTAATCCAGATCTGGAAACCAGATCTTCTGCACAACACAAATCTGGAAGACAATGTACATACAATAAGACAAAAAGAAGTTATTTCAAGATAATGTATCGGATGCATAGCTGGATAGGCATAGCCTATCAGTTCTCTCTAATTAATGAACATTTTACGCCTACAGAATAGTAGCTTTCAATTATTCAATTACTTTAAAAAAATTAAAGACCAAGAATGGACTTGATATGTAGCTTTATTAACACCAGTGTACGAGGGCAATTCAGAAATAAACCTCCATTTGAGCATGTGCGAGAAATAGGCAGGGATAGTGATGCCCATCCTATGGCGCCGTAGTTCCGTAGGCAGTGAGGAGTGGAAGGAGAAGGTTGTGTTGCAATTGACTCGTCCGCTAGATCAGGGCTTTTCAACCTTTTCACCCATTGTACCACTTTTAGGATATGGCAATATCCGAGTACCACCAGTCGCCTAGCAAGGTGTCAAAAACTTGACCCAAAAAAAAAAGGAAAAAAGTGATAAAGTACAGGTAGTCCTCGACTTACAACAGTTCACTTAATGACTGTTCGAAATTACAATGGCACTGAAAAAAGTGCCCCCCAAGCCACAGCCGAGCAAGACACCGGCCTGCCCGCCCGGCGGTGCTCTTCCTCCTGTCCGAGTTTTTCATTGTTGTGAGCATTTCTGTTGAGGATTGGCAGCGGAGGTAGGGTGGGGGTGTTTGGTTTTTATTCCACCCATCTGCTGGGTGGTTGCAGGTTTTGGTCACTTCACATGACCCTGGGACACCGTGACGTCATAAATATGAATCAGTTGCCAAGCATCTGAATGTAAATCACAAGACCCTGGAGATGCTGCAACATTCCAGCTGATCGGCGCTTCTTCTGGGCTCAGCAGAAGTGCTAGGATCAGCGCTGAGCTCCAGCTGGAGCCTGGCGCTGATCCTGGTGCTTCCACTGAGCCCTGACAGCCCCGAAGAAGCGCTGATCAGCTGGAAAGCGACACTGATCCTGGGGCTTCTGCTGAGTCCTGACAGCCCTGCAGCTCCAGCCATCTCTCACTCAGGCTTGTGGAGTGCTGCCACCGTTTCAGCTCATTCCCCTCCCCCGCTACCACTTTTCTAGGATGGTCGCGTACCACCTGCCAAGTACCAATGTACCACAGGTGGTACCCGTACCACTGGTTGAAAAGCCCTGCGCTAGATCAATTGAAAACGAACCATTTTTTAAAATGAAACAGTGGCTTGCGTCACACCGCTTCGATGATGACAATGCACTTCACAATGCTGTTACAGGGTGGCTTCATTCCCAGGCGGGAGATTTTTTGCCGAAGGAATTTCAAACCTTGTAAGACATTATGACAAGTGCCTCAATTTGAATGGCGATTATGTTGAAAAATAATGTAATGTAGTTTTCTAATGTGTATGATAAAAGTTCCTTATCTGCGAGCCTGTCATTGTTAACCAAACGGAGGTTTATTTCCGAATTGCCCTTGTACTGGTTAACATTAACTAACTGTATAAAAAGCAGGAATAAAAATTATGAACATAGATGTCAACAGTATTCAAACGATTAATACTCACATACATGTGACATGAGGTCAATTAGCCTGTGGTTGTACAGAACTACTAAGATATATGTGAGTTACTCTGCACATTTGCAAAGCACAGTGTTAAGTTAACCCCTATGAAAGCCTTCCTCTTTGCCCACAGCAACTACATAACAATATGAAGTTGTAAATGAAAATGGAGTTGGAAAATACATAGTCTAGTAAAGTAGATGTACCAAAATCTGTGCACTGATATCAAGACTAAGTTAAAAGAAAGTAAACAAAAGTACATTTCTGACTCATTAGCCACGTTTTTGTATCTTGTAGTAGTACTCATTCAAATATATAAATCTCTCCTTTTTTCTTGCTTGTTGGATCTGTATAAAGAGAAACAGGGTAGCACAATTTTGCTCTTGTAGTTATTTTCTTTTCTGATTGTTGTATATAGAACAGGACTGAGGGTTCTATTATTCATACACACACACACACACACACACTGTTGTGACTGGGGAAAAAAACATGCATGCGGTATAATTCTACAGCCATAATTCCACTGTCTTATACACTGTAGGGGTTTCAGATTTAAACTGCAGATGACCACTACATGGGAGCACAGATTAAGAGATTTCTGAGGCACTTTGTATCATCCTAAATTACCTGGAGTTTTGCAATCCTGGAATTGGAAGAGATTCATAAAGATAAGATTTTTTGCTCCAAGGACATACTCTGATGGACTTTAAATCAACCATCTCAGAACAGAGGTATATTTCCAGAGCCTTTTGCAACATATTCTGGTGACTACCACAACTTGCTAATCTAGGCTAAAACTTAGTTGGTCTTTTGTAGTACAGCCACTGTGTTAGAATGATGTATAAACCAGATTATTAGATAAAGTCATAACATGGTTTATTTATTAAATACAATATGTTATATGTGCTATATGATATAAATGCCATTTGAAACAGCATTTTTATTTTGGTAATTGGGATTGATATTTTCATTTTAATTTTATCCTGTCTTTATTATTTTTATAAATATACTCAAGGCGTTGAACATACCTAATACTGCTTCCTCCTCCTATTTTCCCCACAACAACAATCCTGTGAGGTGAATCAGTCTGAGAGGGAATGAGTGGCCCAGTCATCCAGCCTGCTTTCATGCCTAAAGTGGGATTAGAAGTCACAATCTGCCAATTTCTATAGCCTGGTGTCTTAACCACTAGACCAGACATGTCAAACTCGCGACATCACGTGACGTTGCGCAATGTATCGGGACTGTTTTGCCATTGCAATGGGGTGGGCGTGGCTTCTGCGTGACGCATCCGGCCCACGGGTCGGCAGTTTGACACCCTTGCACTAGACCAAACTGGCTTTCATTTAGTATATGTATGAATTCAGTCATTATGTAAGTCCCATTCTGACTTTTAAATTATTCTACAACGAATTAATTTAGAGGCAAATTTAGAACTTTGTATCACTCTGTGTTTCCTTCCATAAGTTCTTCCAGTATAGGTTAGGAGATGTGAATCACCCCAACCATAACAACTTTTCTGAAAAGGAATTGATTACAACTAGAAGCCTAAGATAGATGTGGTAATTTCTACCAAGCTATCTCCACAATGTTTTATGGCCAGCAATATCCAAAGAGTTGAGTCATTACTGCTTGTGCTTTTAGAAGATCACCCACTGCATAGAAACTGAATCACCACAAGCATTTAATTAATCCGCAAAATACTTTGTTTCCCTCAAAATACATTTAAGAATTTTGCAAAGAAAACCAAATGAATCATGTAAATATGAGATGGGCAGCTATATAAATCGGATGAATAAAATAAAATGGCAATTCATATTTTAATAATTATTATTATTAGCTGTATGGTACTAGATTGGCATAATTAATTCAGTCACCTCAGATCGACCACAGCCTGCCTCCCCAGCCACTCGGGGTCTCCACCCTTCCCCACACCACAGCAGACACCCTTAGCTCTTCCATGTTTGCACTGCATGTTGCTGGTCACCTGCACACTCTCCACTGCTCAGCAGTAGCCACTCCTGGCCCTGCTGCCTTAACACCACGCCAGATTTGCTGCATTGTTAATTCGAACCTTTACTAATTGTTCTTCTTTTGCTTCCACAATTCCTTTAGCTTTGTGAAATGGTAATGAGTGAAGGGCTGACCTAACTTCATCTTTTAGCACTATGTTCTTATAAGTAGGAAATAATTATAGAATTATAAGCTGCCCAAAGTCACTTGGTTGAGTTGGACAGCTATAAAAATTGAATGAATGAATGAATGATCATTACCACTAAATTTTATCCAAAAGTAAAATATGATGAAGGTTATGGATATGATGAACCAATAGAATAAGGTTCTGGAATATCCAGTCATGAAAAATCAATGGTCCCAAAATTTTAAGAAATATTAAATATATTTCTTGTGACTTAGGGATGAATTCTTTAGAAAAATTTGTTTCATTTTATAGGATTTTCCAAAGAATATTTAAGGATGGATATCAGATTTTTAGGGTTCATCTTGCGAGAAATTTGACAGGTCTTTGACTCACATAATTTGGCTGTGTTCTCTTCCGGCTCCTCTCTAGTCTCAATTATCCTATATATTAACACAGCTTTGGTGGAAAATATTTAAAAATGTAAATATGATGTTGAACTATACTCAAAAATATGGGACCTGACATTCTATGAAGATTTTTGCCTCTGTCAAGTCTGAAAAATGACTAAGAGATTTATTCTATGAAGATGGAAAGAAAATATTTTGAATTTTCAGGAGCACATTTAAAATACCGTATTTTCCGGTGTATAAGACGACTTTCTAAACCCTGAAAATCTTCTCAAAAGTCGGGGGTCGTCTTATACGCCCAGTCGTCTTATACGCCAGAAAATATGGGTATTCTATTTTATTCCTTTACACATGTGGTTTGGCATATTACTCATCAAGTTTTCTCTCCCCCCCCCTCTCTCTCGCTCAAACTCTATATTTTAACTAGAAAAGTTGGGGGTCATCTTATACGCCCAGTCATCTTATACACCGGAAAATACGGTACTTCTTATTGTTTGATTGTTTAAAATATCTTTATACTGTAGAAATGAAAGTATATTAAATCGCTGTATAATTCACTGATATGTTAGATGCATATTACAAGTATGCGTAGACTTCTAAGAGTTTCGATTTATTACTATTGCATACATATTTTTGTGTTTTGTATTATCACTACTGCATTGTTTTTATTTCTGCTTGTTAATAACTAAAAAGGCAGGAGGAAAAAAATCAGTCAATTCAAACATCTGACAAGAATACAGTAGTCTCTTTTGTCTAGGACTCACTGTCTATGGCTTATCTACATGAGGTATGGTGGGGAACGATCAAGCAAGGGAAAACTGGGGCTAAGGAACTCAAGAGGAAACTCTTAATCTAGAAAAAAATCAGAAGGGAGCCATCTCTTCTCTGGAAGATTCTCATGACTCTTTCTGAACTGGCTTTTTATCCCAAGGTGATTCTGGCAATCAAGTTTCTAGGAGCCAAGTAGACTATGTTAGAATGATACACCCAATTGAATGCAGAATTCCAGAGAATAGCTAGAAGAGGTAAGAATGCCCTCTTAAATGAACAGTGCAAAGAAACAGAAGAGAAGAGAATAGGGAGAACCAGAGATCTCTTCAAGAAAATTGGAGATATAAAGGGAAAGTTTCATGCAAAGATGGGCATGATAAAGGACCAAAATGGCAGGGACCTAACAGAGGCAGAAGAGATTAAGAAGAGGTGGCAAAATTACACAGAAGAACTATACAAGAGCGAGCTTAGCGTCCCTGATAACCACAATGGGGTGGTCACTGACCTCGAGCCAGACATCCTAGAATGTGAAGTGAAATGGGCCTTAGGAAATCTGAGCAACAACAAAGCTAATGGAGGTGATAGTATTCCAGCTGAGCTATTCAAAATCTTAAAAGACGATGCAGTAAAAGTGCTACACTCAATTTGCCAGCAAATTTGGAAAACTCAACGCAGGATTGGAAAAGGTCAGTTTACATTCCAATTCCAAAGAAAGGCAATGTCAAAGAATGTTCAAACTATCACACCATTGCACTCATTTCACATGCTAGTAAAGTTATGCTTAAAATTCTACAAGCTAGACTCCAGCAGTATGTGGATCGATCGAGAACTACCAGAAGTACAGGCAGGATTTCGAAGAGGCAGAGGAACTAGAGATCAAATTGCCAACATATGCTGGATCATGGAGAAAGCTAGGGAGTTCCAGAAAAACATCTACTTCTGCTTCATTGACTATGCTAAAGCCTTTGGTTGTGTAGATCATAACAAATTGTGGCAAGTCCTTAAAGAGATGGGAATACCAGACCATCTTATTTGTTTCTTGAAAAACCTATATGCGGGTCAAGAAGCAACAGTGAGAACTGGACACGGAACCACTGACTGGTTCAAAATTGGGAAAGGAGTCCGGCAAGGCTGTATTCTGTCGCCCTGCCTATTTAACTTATATGCAAAGCACATCATGAGAAAGGCAGGACTAGATGAATCAAAAGTTGGAAATAAGATTGCCGGGAGAAATATCAACAACCTAAGATATGCAGATGATACCACTCTAATGGCAGAAAGTGAAGAGGAACTAAAGAGCCTCTTGATGCGGGTGAAGAAGGAGTGCAAAAGTTGGCTTGAAACTCAACATTAAGAAAACCAAGATCATGGCAAATATATGGGGAAGAAATGGAGTTAGTGACAGATTTTATCTTCCTGGACTCCAAGATCACCACAGAGGGGGACTGCAGCCAAGAAATTAAAAGACGCTTGCTCCTGGGGAGGAAAGCTATGGCAAATCTAGACAGCATACTAAAAAGCAGAAACATCACCCTGCCAACAAAAGTGCATATAGTCAAGGCCATGGTTTTCCCAGTTGCAATGTATGGCTGTGAAAGTTGGACCATAAGAAAGTCTGAGCACAAAAGAATTGAGGCCTTTGAACTATGGTGTTGGAGAAGACTCCTGCGAGTCCCCTGGACTGCAAGGCAATCAAACCAGTCAGTCCTAGAGGAGATCAACCCCGACTGCTCTTTAGAAGGCCAGATCCTGAAGTTGAAACTCAAGTACTTTGGCCACCTAATGAGAAAGAAGGACTCACTGGAGAAGAGCCTAATGCTGGGAAAGATTGAGGGCAATAGAAGAAGAGGACGACAGAGAATGAGGTGGCTGGATGGAGTCACTGAAGCAGTAGGCGTGAGCTTAAATGGACTCCAGAAGATGGTAGAGGACAGGAAGGCCTGGAGGAACGTTGTCCATGGGGTCGCAATGGGTCAGATACAACTTCGCAACTAACAATAACAACAACAAAGCCCTATTGTAGACTTCTACCAGAAGTGTTCTTCATTCCTAAAGGCCAGGTAATAAGGTGTGAATATTTAATACTGGAGGATGTGATAGGGAGGTTACCTTAAACTGCAATGAAATGATTTACGGTGCTCAGGGGGTTTAGCACACCCTTTCCTGATTCTCATTTTATTGGGTTTCTTGGAAGGACCCTTGCTTCCCCTTCTGGAGTCATCTCAGAGGTTTACAGCAAATAAGTGGGATCCTAGCATCCTGTGGTGGTTCTCCTCTAAGAGGGAAAAAAGAACAAGGGGGAGAAAAAGAGAGAAGAGGTAATTATCTACAAAGTTTCTAATTCAGTTCATGACATGATGTTTTCCGATGTACGTTGCCTAAAATCACTATTTGAGGTGAGAGGTTATAGAAATCAGTCAAATAAACCAAATAATACATACTCGGCATATGGTCCTTACCAGATTGTCACTGCAGAAACGGGTCCTTAATATTTAGTACACTGGAGATACACCAGTGGGAGGCAAGGGTCACACTCAGCTTTTGATACCACACTCAGCAATAAGATACCAAAGATTAAATTTTAAAAGCAGAAATTCATAGTGTAGGGGGGAATGCGAAGGGGAAAATGATAACATCTATGATATAGTCCTGCATGTGCTGCAATTTACATGTTTGTATAGATCAAGGGTAGTCAACCTTGGCTCTTTTATGACTCGTGAACTTCAACTCCCAGAATTCCTGAGCCAGCTAAGCTGGCTCAGGAATTCTGGGAGTTGAAGTCCACGAGTCATAAAAGAGCCAAGGTTGACTACCCCTGGTATAGATATACTGACAGAAAAATGTAATTGCAACATTTACATGATTATGTCATTCTTCATGGGTCATTTTGATATCATTGCAGTTTGCTGCAAACATTGCTGGGTGAGACCAGGATAATTCAAATTGATTCAGAAATGTGAAACTGAACAACCAATAGTCAAACTGAATTGATTTTCTACATCCGTCTGAGGGAGTGTGACCATCATGCTGCTCCCTTTTTGGAATATTAATTCAGCTGAGATCAAACCAACCTTATTGGGACTTAGGAAATCCATCAAGACAGTTATTCTAGAAAGCCTAGGGCAGACATGTCAAACTCACAACATCACGTGACGTCGTGCAACATATCGGGACTGTTTTGCCATTGCCAGCAATGGGGTGGGTGCGGCTTCCATGTGACGCGTCCGGCCCACGGGCCAACAGTTTGACACCCCTGGCCTAGGGCAACTGATTTGATTGGATCCCCTCCTGCAGTAAAACACAATGACGGCTTATGTGAGTATTGAGTTGTAGTTCCTTGGTGAAGTATGGTGAAAGAAAATTACTGCTGTTTATTTTATTTATGGCTCTAACCTTTTTAGAAAAGTAGGAATGTAAGTTGCTCAAGACTAAGTGTTCTACAAGCCAAAATAAATATATTTCCTGAGCTGAATCAACTACTCAAATTCAATTTTGCTTGATTTGCTAGGCCTAATTAATCCAGCTGCAGAACAGGAAAAAGATACGGATAAGGACCAAAACAGGATTAATCTCCCACAGCTGCTTTGATATATATCTATATATAAATTAGATATCACTTGGGCCAGCAAAAACAAATGCATGTAATACAACATTGGGACACTGAGTGGCAATAGATAGCCATTTTTGCTAGTTTTCCCTATCTTAAACCAATTTAAGGATGGGGGAAAGAAAAAAGTTAGCTTCCTGAGTTTGTGCGGCAAACTTTTAGATTTCTCAAGGACTATTCACTGAACCTTTTCAAAAGCGCAGGTAATTCAGGCCCTCCATCAAAGTGGTAGAAATGAAAGGACACACATCTCTCTAACATTAAGGTTCTGAAGTGTTTTATTGATCAGTGATAACCATCAGTGAATGAATCCTTAGAAATGCTCATTTATCATACCGTGCTTCAGTGCACTCCATAAATGCATGTCATATTGCATTTTGGGTGCTTGGAAACTGGATCACATTTATAGCTGTTGGCAGCATCCCAGGGCCATGACCTTAGTTTTCAGCTTTTTTGCCAATTTATGGTGTTTACTTCCACTTTCTGGCAAAAAAAAACACCCATTGAGGAGAACAGCTTTGCTGTTTCCATGGCATTCATTTAATAACTATGGCATTTGCTTAACAAATACCGTAAAAAGGATTATAAAATTGTCATGGTCATGTGATGACCCACTTAATGACCACCAAGCTCAATTATGGTGGAAAGACAAGGATTGCCTGTATAATAGAGTTGATGCTATAGCAGTGGAAGAATTGTGTGTAACCCAGTTGCTGAGTTTAGTTGTCTTTTCGGGGCTTAGGCATTACTGCATAATTTTGTGTAATGAACCAGAGATTCTTTCAAAACCACTAAATCTCATGGTATTTGGATGATCGCCTCTAGAAATCACATGCAAATAATGCCGCATTGATAAAATCTTGTGTGATATTTGGTAATCTTGCAAGATTACATCCTTTTTTATTACTTTAATTTGTGAATTAGGATAGTCCCTACCTAAATATACGGGTGTGACATTGGCGCTGGTTGATACAGGGATAGTAGACCATCTAAGAATTTCTAGAGATGTTGGCTAGAATGGGAAGCCAAAACATTC
The DNA here is from genome assembly GCF_001527695.2 of Protobothrops mucrosquamatus. Taxonomy (NCBI): domain Eukaryota; kingdom Metazoa; phylum Chordata; class Lepidosauria; order Squamata; family Viperidae; genus Protobothrops; species Protobothrops mucrosquamatus. Next base: position 184,787 of record NW_015388303.1, read on the forward strand.
CTGGAAAAATACAATGGCAAATTACCTCCATTACTGAGAAAACTGCAAAATGCAAGAATCAAGAGTCAAGTTGAATTCTAAATTTTAAGTGCAAGTTGCTGAAATTCTCTCATCTGTGCACCTGCTGAACAAAGATCTCCCTTTGGAATGCCCCACTTTAATGCAGTCAATAACAAGATAAGATTATTCACTTAGTGTCATCAAAACAACAGATCACAAAAGGGTCATGTGATCACCTTTTGTGACCTTCTGACAAGCAAAGTCAATGGGGAAACTGGATTCACTTAATAACTGGGTAACTAACTTATCAACTGAACTTAACAGTGGCAAGAAAGGTCATAAAATGGGGCAAAACTCACTTAAATGTCTCATTTAACAACCGAAATTTAGGGTTCAATTGTGGTCTTAAGTTGAGGACTACCGGTATATGCAGTTTCAAACAGAACTCCTGCTGTTGCCATAATAACCACCATAGTTATTATGCCTTGTCAATAGGCAAACAGGAACTTCTCTCTCTCATAAGCTGGCATGGGGGCTGTTCCTTAATCTAGAAAAATGAGTGGTAACAGCAAGAATATGTGACATAACCACAACCATTCTATCAATCTTGAATGCATTTTGCAGAGATTGTATGATTGTGGTGTGAGTTTTAATTTTCAGACACTGTCATTATTCATTTGCTAAAAGCATTTTGTCTTCTACCAACATTTATGAATTAGGTATCTGTCAGCTTTGTGAGGCAGTGCAGACAAGAAACACATCCAGAAGTACTAACTCTACTTTATTTTAAGGTTACATTAACAGTATCCTGCAGATCTGAATGTACAACTCTCCCTCCTCTCCTTTACAGTCTAAGAAACTAGGAAGGGTCCCTTCTGAGATGCTAATCATGCCTTCACTGCTTCTGCAGACACAATTGCCTCTTATCTGATCATTCTCTAATCTGTGGCTCTTTTTTATGTTTTCCAAGATGATTCCCACATATCCTTACAGTACCATCCATTTTGTGCATTCTCAATGCAGTGTTTTGGGGACATTTGGAAATTCTATTTCCTAAGCTCTATGAATCTTAAAATAAACACACATAATAATTCTGCACATCCATAATTTGTGTGAAAGAGAATACCCTTTTTTTCCCTCATGAACTATAAAGTAGTAAAGGTAAAGGAGTCCCTGTGGATTTTACTCCTCTAGTCATTGCTGACTACAGGGGGCACTGCTCATCTCTATTTCAAGACCATTGAGCCATCACTGTATGAAGAAATTAAGCCATTAAGACACTAAAGGTAGTGTCTTCAAACAAATTTACCAACTTTTTTGCATGTAGAATAAAAGCATATATTGGAAAACATTTATGCATTTTACAATTTCACCAGACTTCTACAGTAACTGCATTTCTAGTCAGCTCCCGTCTTGACTATTGCAATGCACTCTACTAGAGCAAGGAGACAAGGAATGTTGCAGATCCCATCCCCTAAGAAAATACATCTGGGGGACTCAGAAGAAGGGCCTTCTCCATGGTGGCTCCCTCTCTCTGGAACATCAACCCTATGGAAATTAGACTGGCCCCCATTCTAACACTCTTTCAGAAGGCCATGAAGATGTGATTCTGCCAGCAGGCCTAGGGAACCCAGAGTGGGATGGAACCCATTAAATGGCTGGTATGAGTGTGTGTTGTCACTAGGATGGGTGTGGGTTGAGGGTTATTATTTTGTTATTTTATTTTTTTAATTTTTTAATTTCTTTTATATTGTGTTTTTATTTCTTGTAAACTGCCTTGAGTCACCGTTTGCGAGTAGGCAGCAATATATATTTTCCAAATAAATAAATAAATTTCTAGATAAAAAGGATACAAGTCCATTCTTGACATCAAAAGCATATCCTGATTTTACAGAAAGTTTACAGACTTATAAAATCACTATTTGTTTGATAGTGATTTTACAGAACATTTACATAAAACATTTATAAAATCACTACCAAATATCTGTGTGATAGATTATAACTGTTATCCCACAGTCCACCTTAACAATCACGGATCTAACAGCTTTTAGTTCTGCTCTGGTACAAAAGCATGGATATAAGGCATGGATCATCTTGATATCACATGTTTACATGAGATCCACATGAAACCTGTTAAATCACAGATCATATCTGTCTGCACACAGTAAGTCATTGCAGTCACAGTTCCATATTGGTTCAAAATATGGATCTGCGGTTTGATCCTCTTAATTTCACAGGGTTTTTTTGCATAAGATTCTTATCCAATCATCAGATCACACCATTTTTGTCTGCATTCAGTGATCCATTGTAATCTGATATTTTTTGGTCAAAGCATGATGGAAAAATGGGGCTCCAAGCTTTATTTTACATGATTTTTAGACAGAATCTGCATAAATATATTGTCAAGTCACTGAATGGTTTGTGTGTAATGAACCATTACAAGTTTTTGATCCTATTGTGATGCAAAAAAGCCTAGATCCAAGGCACTGATCTACATGATTTTTACTCAAGATCCAGCTGAAATCATTGTCAAAACATAGAATCCCAGCCTTTTGCCCATAACTAGCCATCAAAATCAGATCTGGAGATTTCTGTCTTCAGTATAGTACAAAAAATATGGGTAGACCATAGGGATCTGGTCCTCACATCCACATATTTTTGAATCTCAAAAAAACTAGTTTACCATATACTGATTGGTAAAATTGGTGATTTATGATTTCCTGTGAATTTCATGCCAAGGGACTTCTACATCAGCACATTTTTGCTTCCAAGAATTGTGATGGCTTATTCTGATAAATTCTAAATGTGAACTGTAGAAGATTTACATTGCCAAAACCCTTTCAATCTATGATTATTTATTATTTTCATATATGTATGATTTGACTGTGATTTCATATGCATCCCACATAAAAAATACATCGAGAGATCCACATTTTTTGCATCACAGTGGATCCAAACACAGAACTATAATTTTTATGTTGACAATTATTACAATGTAACTGTCAAATGATCTACTTTGCTATCAGTTATTTATATTGTAATATATAACAACTGCAAATGAACAGGATCCACATCTTGGTTTTAAGCCATGGTGGGGAGATCTGCGGTTATTAGAATACACTCCATGCTGCCTGATACGATGTGTTATTTCATGGTTTCTGGTGATCCCATGTAATAATAACATAAAATCAAGAAGACCCAAGTTCGAAAAAAATAACTTGTTCCCTCTCTTTGTATCGACTTAATTTATACGTTCCTTCAGTCTTGAGCCTTTCCTCCCCTCCCTCGCCAGTTATTACCAGCAATTTTCTTCCTTTCATAACAGAGACTAATTCCTAAACTACCACAGTCGCCTATTGATGTAAACACAGCCCACGATCTCTTTTCACCCACCATGTTTAAACAAACCATGCTTAACAAAACCTGCGTTCTCTTGTCAGAATGTCCCCTGGCTATTCGGGGAAAACTTAACACGGTCTCATTTATTTTGCCCGGACTGAAAGTTGGCGTTGCAACCATATCCGGTACAACCGAAAGCACTGCTTTAAAAAAAAAAAAAAAAAGTTAGGAAACCTGGTTAGTAATGATGCAGGATGCGCGCGCAGGCTTTGCATTGCCCGGCGGCGTACAGACACCCTCCAGTTTGTACACCACCTGCCGCACGCGCCCCGGCTCCCCTCCCTCGCTCCCCCGGGAGCAAAACGACCCGCGGCTGCTGTTGCTCGGGCGGCGAGCTCAGATGCTGACTGAGCGGTGGAAGAGCGCCGCCCACCAGCCGCGCAGCGCAAGGCGCGGCCAACGCCCAGCGAAGCGCCGTAGGAGAGGCTGCGCCCGGCGGCGGATTTCTTTCTTGCTCTTGCGACCATTAGCTTTCCCTGTAAACCAGTGTTTCTCAACCTTGACAATTTTAAGGCATGTGGACTTCATCTCCCAGAATTCCACAGCCAGCAATGCTGGCTGTGGAATTCTGGGAGTTGAAGTCCACATGCCTTAAAATTGTCAAGGTTGAGAAACACTGCTGTAAACTTAAAGCCTGAGAGGCTAGTAAGGCTTTTAGAACTGATTGTTGTTTTTGTCATCGACGTGCTGGCCTTGGGCTTTGTGAGGTCTCAAATTCCAGGACCTATATTTGTCTGAAGGTCTATTGCTATTAATGGCAAAATGTTTTACTTTAATTATTGTGTTTTCAAGAGGGTTGCAGCAGGGGGGGGGGATCATAAAATCATAGGGCTGGAAGGGACCCTGGAGGTCTTCTGGTCCAATCCCCTGCGCATGGCAGGAGAATTTACACCATCCAGGACAAATGATTGTCCATTCTTTTCTCTCCTATCATTACTTACAAGTGTGCATTCTCCCCAAATTCTTACCCAACCCATGGAAGTTAAGGGGGGGGGAGGTCTGCCGAGGTATATAGATCGTATCATATGTTTTTGAAACAAGCATGTGGATATTTAAGGGGTGCAAATGGAGAAGGACAGATGAATACAGGTCCTCAACTTACGACAAATGAGCCCAACCTACCTTGCAAAGCAAGAGATTTGTTAAGTGAGTTTTGCACCATTTCTT
>NW_015388303.1:189473-203175 GCF_001527695.2 Protobothrops mucrosquamatus
AGGAAGGGAGATCAGGGATAACCCTGATCTCTGGGGGCAGTTCATTCCAGAGGGTGGGAGCTCCCACAGAGAAGGCCCTCCCCCTCGGGGTCGCCAGCCGGCACTGCCTGGCCGACGGCACCCTGAGGAGACCCACCCTGTGGGAGCGTACAGGTCGATGGGAGGTAATCTGCGGCAGAAGGCGGTCTCGAAGGTATCTTGCCACTGTTGTTAAGTTAGTAACAGTTGTTAAGTGAATCTGGCTTCCACTTTGACTTTGTCAGGTTACAAAAGGTGATCAGATGACCCCCGGGACACTGCAACCGTCATAAATATGAGTCCAAATTGTGATCACATCCACGGGGATGCTACAACAGTAGTTGAAAAACAGTCATAAGTCACTTTTTTCTTTGCCGTTGTAACTTCAAATGGTCAGTAAAAGAATTATTGTAAGTTGACAACTATCTGTACATTCCCTTTCTTAGCAAAGCTTACCTAGAATGTAAAGGGAGGGTGTGGTGTGGTGGAGAATCTTCCATTGGTACTTCTAAGTCGTCTACTCATACAAGAAATCTCCCAGAGATCTTGTAGCTGAAGGCTAAGACTTTTTCCCATTACGACAACCAATCCCCATACCAGACTACCATCTGTCAAATTTGCTTGGAAAAGTTTCACCGGCATCACATACTGTACTGAATTAGTCTAACAGTTAAATAGATTCATGTCTAAATCCACCCAGAGTTCTCACTTCAAGCACAAATGACCAGCCTCAAATTATCTCATTTTGGACACATTCTGTGTCCAGTTATTTTGAGAAGTCTAGGAAAGATGAAAGGAAAAGGAAAACATCCCCAATCGACATCTAAAAAAGCCACATATGACACGTACCACATAAATGCCAACAGAACAGCCCAAAGTACACATTATGCTAGACTAGAGATGGGCCCCAGTACGAGTCTGAAAGCTTGGAAGACAAAACCACTAGTTTTGATAAACGACCCAGATTGGATCCTGCAACATTATCCCAGGACACATACTGTATATTCACCTTCTTTCAGAAAAGGAAAAAGATGACCAGCAGCAAAGTGGAAGAATTTGATTGCAACAGTGGTGGATGCACTGTTGGAAGACCTGAAGAGTCAGATTGAAGATCTCCAGATCATTTTAGAGAATGGCTATTTATATGGTCTTTAAGATGGGCACTGACGTAATGGCACATAATAAAAAAATCCATTTATCCAAGCTTTTAGGTACTGTGTCCCTATAATAACGGTCTCTCTTTAAAGTCCTTTTAACCCCAAAGTGAAAACATTTATTGCAAATGCTGTGTTAAACTCTGTTCCGCTCAGCAAAAAAGGCAGTTTGTGCATGCCCAGAGACAGTGCTGGATATGCAGTGCTGGATTATATCTCCCAGCAGCTCCAGCCCATGTAGTCAATGATGAAAAATGCTGGGACCTACAATGCAGACATACTGCAAAGGATGAAGGTCATCCATATATTACAATGAATGCATGCAGACAGCACTAATAGACTATGCTACATACTGTACTCCCTTCAAACACTTAAATTTTACCCCAAAAAGTGCCTGAAGATTTTGATAATTATATATGCAGTTTGAGAAGCATTATAAATAAGTCTTGACAAAAGTTAGGAGAAAAACCATATTAAATCCATTTGGTTCTGCCCATATTAGACTACTTTTGTTTTGATTAGGGTATTTTTGTAGCATGACATTGGTATTACAAAAATCCATTTTGCCATGCCGATGATTTATAGCGGTTTCCACATCATCTCCAATGGCATGCCAGCTTTTGCCACCATAATTGCTCCATCCCAGTTTGAGTAAGAAAAACAGTTCCAATTAACTACCTTGCAGAACCAATTTGTTTTCTTATTGATGATGCTTGTGTTTTTAGGTTATTGTATCATTGTATTTTGTAATCGGTCCAGAGTGTGATAGACTACGATGGCCTATAAATTTTTAATATAAATTAAACTGTAACAATGTTCTTGAATTTTCAGGGCCCAGAAGTTAGAAATTATGGAGATTTTGGAAATCTACTTCTATGGCATTTTCCACCAATGGCCAGCGTTAAACAGATTCTAGAAAGAGAAGAGCAATGAAAATGATTAGGGGACTGAAGGCTAAAGCACACGATGAACAGTGTGGGAACTGGGTATGTCTAGGGCACAAGTCGGCAGCCTGCGGCTCCAGAGCCGCATGCGGCTCTTTGAGCCTTCCCCTGAGGCTCCCAGCCTCCTCTGCCATTTGCAGAGAGACAGAGACAGAGCTTCTCTCTCTCTCTCTCTCTCTCTCTCTCTCTCTGTGTGTGTGTGTGTGTGTGTGTGTGTGTGTGTGTGTAAAGTAGCCTCACCCTGTTCGGAGAGCTGACAAGCTTATCGGGTGAGGCTCCTCCCTTTGCTGCATCTCTGCAGAAAGCAGGAAGGGCAGGAGAGAGCTAGCTAGCCCAGCTATGCTGACTCAGGAATTCTGGGAATTGAAGTTCATGAGTCATAAAAGAGCCGAGGTTGCCTACCGGAGCTAGCCCAATAAGAATGTGTGTCAGCTTGTTGGAGAACAGCTTGAAGCCACCTGGCCAGGTGAGCAGAAGGTTGGAAAGAGGAAGAGAGGGGGGGAGAGAGAAAGAGAGGGAGGGAGGGAGGGAGAGGGAGAGAAAGAGAGGGGGGAGAGGAGAAAGAGAAAGAAAGGGGAGAGGAAAGAGAGAGAGAAAGTGGGAGGGAGGGAGAGAGAGGAAAGAGAGAGAGGGAGGGAGACAGACTCTTTTGACATCTAAAATAAAGATAACACTGCATATATCCTTTTTTACGTTTATGATATATATATCATAAAGGTAAAAAAGTATATCTGCAGTGTTTTCATTTTAGATGTCAAAAGGGTTTTGCGGCTCCCAGTGTTTTGTTTTCGGTGGGAAATGGGTCCAAGTGGCTCTTTGAGTGTTTTGGGTTGCCTACCCCTAGTCTAGGGCTAATAAAGAGAAGACTAGAGGTGCCATGATAGCTGTCTTCCAATATTTGAGGGGCTGCCACAGAGAAGAAGAGGTTGCCTTAGTCTCCAAAGCACCTGAGGGCAAAAAAGTTATGGATGGATGGAAGCTTGTCAAATAGAGATCCAGTCTACAGTTGAGCAATTTCCTAGCAGTGAGAACAATCAGTGGAATGGCTTGCCTCCAGAAGTTATGGGTGCTCCATCATTGGAGGTTTTTAAGAAGCGATCGGACAGCCATTAGTCCAGAATGGTAAACAGTCTCTTGCTTGAGCAAGGGGTTGGATTAGAAGACCTCTAAGGTCCCTTCCAACTCTTGTTATTCTTTATTCTGATCCATTACTGAGCAACTATTGTTAGGAAAATTTACCTGATGTCCAACCATAATTTACTTGCTTATAATTTAAATCAATAAGACATAAATGGATTTTGAGTTTCGCGGGTGTTAGTCTTCCCCAGCCTGGTCCTTTGTATCGGAAACACTTCCAAAGTTCCTGGGCATCATTTACAAAACATACACGGAAGGCACCAAGTTAGGAAGATATACTTTTCTGGAACTATGCTACAGCCTCTGCGGAAGTACAGATGTGAATTCCAGGTCTGTTTTAAAACACATGTAATCCACGCTGTTCTTCCAAAATGAGTCAGAACGAACCCCACGGTCTGTATTAACACAACGTGAGAAAACTAAACGGCTACGTCGGGAAGCCAATGCAGTTGGATTACAGCAATGCTGTACATCATACTTCAGCGAGCGTATTAGAGGGGCGCCGCCACAGGTTTGGGGTTAAGTCCCGCTGAGGGCCGTATGGATAAAATGCTTCCTTCAGCCTCAAAAGTGATTCTGATGGCCAGGGTGTTTGCCTTGCTAATCAGGTTGCAACCGCGCAACCCTTCTTGGTTTACTCAGCATTGCCGCGCGGCTACTTCCGCTGTCAACAGGTCTCGGGCCTTTTGCCTTGGCTTAGCCCGCATCCCAGATCTTCCTCGAGAGATCGCCAACTCGTTTCCAGTTTTTTCACAATTCCCCACCCTCCCGCGCGGAGCTTCTGCGCGGATTACTCCAAGCGACTCGTTCTCTGTCTCTCTCTCTCTCTCTCTCTCTCTCTCTCTCTCTCGGCGCCTCCTGTTCCCGGAGATGCCCGCCGCCGCCGCCGGCCCCTCCCTTCCGAGGTCTCTCCTGCATACTTGCGCGCATCTCTGTCTCGCGCGCGCATTAGCATCCGCCCTGTAGATCCGGAGTCTCGAACGGGCGGGCGCAGCAAGCGCTCCTCGCCGGCTCTCTCCTCCGCTCTTAAGCAGGAGCAACGCCCTTCGCAGCCGCCCTTCCCCTCCGGCAACTCCATCGCCTGCCCGGGGGTTGGTTTTGGTCCCCAGAGCCCGGGCGGAGCCGCTCTTTGATTCACGTGGGCAAGAGAAAGGGCGCCGCCGCTCCTGCCACCGCCAGTGAGACCAGCGCCGTTGTTTTCAAGCCTTGGAGAGCCGGGCTCTGGGCTCCCCCCCCCCCCCCATCCGCTGCAGCAGGTATTGCTGGCAGGGTCACTTTTACCAAGCTAGGATGTCACTGCGCTGAGAAAAGTACCTAAGAGGAAGGGGAGAAAGTAAGGTGGACCAAAAAAGAAAAGAGAGAGAAAGACTGGCAGCGGGGAGGAGGCTTCCTTTGTAGCTGTGCTGGAAAACTCCACCTTCGGGGCATGGGAGCAAGTAAGTGCCTTCCCCCCCCCTCCCCTTCCACGGTTTCCCTTCCCTCCCTTACTCTTTTCTTTTGGGCTGGGAACAGAGAAGGCTGCCCCGGGGGCGATGCTCGAGGAAGAGGGGGAAGTCACCCGAGCGCCTATCATCGGCTCCAGCACGTTCCTGTTGAACGTCCCCACCACGCGCGTCCCGGGTTTTCTGTCTGTTTTATATATAAAAAAAAACAACCCAAAACCGTGGCTCTTTTCTCCACCAAACGCCGCCCGGATTCGTTTGAGTAGCTCCAAAGTAGAAGCCACTCGGTTCCGCTCCCCCCTCCCCACTTTTCTGAAGACGTTTTTGTTTTCTTTATAGGAGGGGCGTGAGAGAGAGAGGCGAAGCTTGGGGGGGGTGTAGGTGGAGCTACCCCTTCTCCCATCCTTCCTGGGTTGGTTGCTAAGCGCTGATGACCATGTTTTCTGAGAGACCTCTGGTCCAAAGGCAGATGGGGGGGACACCCCACCCCTACACCTTTCCTTTTAAAAGTGCCTGTCTTATACTTCTACTGTCTTCTATGAAATATACCCCCGAGACGTTTACATTATTCCAGTCATGTACTGTACATCCAGTAACATTTTTCACCCATTACTCTTCCCCATCCTCTTCCTGAACAACCAACTTGAAGGAGACCTGTGGAGAGGCAAAAAGTTTCCTCTCTTAATGATTTCTTCTTCTTGTGGTGGATCCTGGCAATGGTTAAGGTTTGGATCCATCCTCTAAAACAATGTATAAACTATTGGGCAAAATAAGGAAACTACTTCAGGCAACAAATGTTGGGAGGTGATGTGGAAGCAGTCCTTCAGCAGGCTTAATGGCCCTTTCATTTTCTTGGATCAGGATGTGGCAAGATAGACAGAAAGTCTCCAAGGAGCGTCTTGTGTTGATATATCAAGAAAACAAGAGTTGCTGCCATTACTGATGGCTTCGGTCCATAGAGTAGAGGCAGGCACCATCTTGTCTTTTGTTTTCAGCAGAATCTCCTGAAGTGGCCCTGTTAGTGGACCGATAGGACTGACTGCATTGTATTGGATAAATAAAAGTCTCATTTCACATGGTGCATTATATGTTCTTTTGTGGTTTAAGCAACTTTAGCCCTGAATTTGCATGGTGTATGAGGACTGCTGTTCTGACAGTAGGGTTTCTGAATGCAGGACTCTGAGCTTAGCCTATATAAATAAGCTCCCATCCAGATTCCCTCTAGGTGCTTGACGAAAGCAAGGCTGTTGTTATGTAGCAAAAGTTGTTAGAATTCAGATTTCTGGAATTATTTCTATTCTCAGCTAGAATTTTGAGATTTACAAGACAGAACCTGCTGCAGAATATGAACATTTTTAATTTGTTTTCGTAGCATTTTAAAACAGCACAAGCCCTTTCACATACAGATCATTTGGTAGTTATTTCATATGTTATTTCCACAACATAATTTAGGATCAGAAAGATGACTCATAATTCAAAATGGACAGAATCAGTAGGGTTGTATCTCTGGGAAGTAGGAAGAGAAATTTAGTTTACTTTATTGTTCTGTTTTGGGGGTTTTCTAAAGGTATCTGGTTAATAATCAGACTGCTTGAATAGATAGGCTTAGATTAGAATCTAGTAGGAGCCTTCTTTATCCAGGTTTTCCAACTTTTTTACATTAACATGTATTAAAATCATTGCTTATTTGCCTGTGTCTGTGTAAACCTCAGGTTGTTCAGTCGCTAAGTCATGCCTGACTCTTTGCGAACCCATGGACCGCAGCACGCCAGGCCCACCTGTCCTCCATTGTCTCCTGGAATCTGCCTAAACCCATTTCCACTGTGTCTATGACACTGTCTAACCATCTTATCTTCTGTCATCCTCTTCTCCTTTTGCCTTCAATCTTTCCCAACATGAGGGTCTTTTTCAACGAGTCCTTTCTTCTCATTTGGTGGCCAAAGTGTTTGAGCTTTAGCTTCAGTCAGGATTGATTTCCTTTAGGATTGACTGGTTTGATCTTGCTGTGTAAAGCTCATAGGCTGTGTAAATTATACTTTCTGAAACCTTATGTCTCAATGGAAGTCAGGCTGTATAACCTGTCCATGCTGATAGATTCTATTGAATTCAGATTGGAGATTAGGGCAATTCACTGGTACAAATCTTAAGCAGTATGAGTTGAGGATTCCTCATAACATTCCCCCCCCCCAATGTAATTGTAACATAAATTGATAATTCCCCAGTGGGATTTTGTCTATTTTATTTTATTTATTTTAGTCTCAGAATTTTTTAATGCTAGTAGTAAATAATAGTGATTATTACAATACATATTTGAGGCTTGCATTTGGCCAACAACTCTATTTCATTTCAGGATACTAGAGACAAGGAGCCTCCTACTGTTTTCCTTTGAGGTTCCTATGTGGGAAGGACTGTTACTTTGAGTTTCTAGGATGAGTGAAGCTCTACCTGTTCTGATTTGTGATGAACTGACACTCAGAATGAAGTCATTCCCTAATTTCTCTTGGTACAAACTTGGAAGTTCTCCAGTTTTCTGATCCAACCTAACTCAAAGAAGTTCTCCATTAAGCCCACAAACTTTTAGGGAGGTTCTTCCAGTTTCTCTTTACCCAGAGCTTAAAAAGGGAATGTTCTAATCAGCATTTGCTTAGGAACAAGAATTTCGTCCCATTCCTGCAAGACTTTAAAATAGACTCCTCTGGCCATCATTGTGACTTTTAGCAAAATATTCCCTGCTGACTTCAGTGAAACATTTATTGGTTTATTGATTGATTGATTGGGTTTATAAGCTACCCTTGACTGTTATGACTCTGGGAAGTTTATATAATACAACAATAAAAACTTGGTTAAAAAAAAATCAATGGAAAAATCCAGGGGAAAAAAAATCAATCCTCTAAAAGACAAAACATTGCCCAAGGGTCCATCACCCACTTTGATCCGGGGTCTGAGGACAGTGTCAGGTTTCAGAAGCTCATTTAAATGTGGCCAGGGTGAGGACTGTACACATCTTGTGGGTGATGCTGTTCCAGAGGGCAGGTGCCATAGAGAAGGCCCACTTGGTTCCACCAGAATATTTTTTTTAATGGATGGAACCTAGACCACATTGTTTGGGGTGGACAAAACTATAGCCTCAACATCATTGGAAATCATGGCTTTAACTTTGTCAAACTATGATACAATGAAAAGAGGGGCTTTTAAATAGAATCGCTGCAGGGGAGACAATTCCCTCTGCCTGTTCCAGAGCAGAATCACCTTCTCAATGCTTCTTACCTGATCTAAATAGACATGTTGAAAGTTTCATGATGTTGAAGTTGTTGTTGCTGTTAGTAATAGTATTCTCCTGCTCAGCATTAATAGCAGTTCTTCATTGCCAAATCTTGGGCACAGAGTTATAGGTTTAAGAGATGAATAAAATACTTGGTTCCGTCTTTAAGTCTTTCTTACTTGAGTTATCTATGTTGTATTACACAGGAATACTAATTGTATAATAACCAGAAGAAAATATGCTTCTGCAATTCAGAGAGAAGATATGGTATGGAACTTCTAAAATAATCCTCTTCAGGAAGAGAAAAACTGAATAAAAAAAGTTTAAAATCCTGTTTTTAACATACAGCTGCATTAATGTTTTATTGTCCATGATGTATTCCAGATCATAGCATCCCAGAAAAATATAATGATGATCCATGTATCAGTTGAAGACTTTTGACCTGCCTAATATCATTATCATATTTTAACTGTTGTGGAAAAAAAATAACATTCTTTAGAAGATACTAAGTTTTCTGGACTTTTGTTCCTTTGTTGCCCACCAGTGAGTTTCACAGACTTATCAATGACCTCCATTTATTTCAGCTGTGTCATTCTTTCCCACCCCTCTAGAAATAGGTTAAGGTATTGATTAATGGTTGACCATTTAAGTTTGCAAATTTATATACCCACACTTTAATCACGAGAACGATATTACACCAATCGTGTCCGCGGTAGCAAAATATTTCAAACAGATCTTAATAGTAATGTTGGGCAACCGAGGAGCGAGAACCATTTTCTGCAATAGCCCTTGCAGTTATAAAAACTTTCAACAATCATAACAACAGATCTAAATCCAAAGTCAACCAAACCATCTCATACCATCTCATAATAATAAAGAAGCATTTCACCAACAGCAGGTGGTTCCTCCTTTAAAACAAGGATAAATTCAGAATATTTCTCTCCAGTATATTACAGGTTTGTCATATTAATAATTAACAAGGAGGCAGACTCTATGCACAACTCAAGCAGTTGCTTTCAATTACTGTGAACGTAAAAATGCTACTTTTGCTTTTCTCTTATTCATGAATAAATAAGTTTAGAAGGGTACTTTGCAAAGCATGTTGGCATGAACAAGCATTTCCCTTCAAAGTATTGTTGCATTTCCTAGAAGGCTGAGGGTAGTCTGAAGGCTTTCCTAAGTTGTCTGCCTGCATTGAGAACACTCCTATCTGGACTGTCAACAAAGCAGCTGTGCACACATATACTTGTGAAACCACCTTAGGAAAGCTGTTGTGCAATTGAGCCTTCCAGAAATCATGGCTGCCTCAGTATTTGGGGGTGGAGGGGGAATGATGCTTCATACCAGTGAACTATGACCTTTGTATAGTGGCCCTTTTAATGCTTGCTCAGCCTTGCTCAAAATACTCGGTTTATACAGGACAGCCTACTCTAAATTGAGTAATAAGTTAGAGCAGGGGTCACCAACCCCAGTCTGTGGACCAGTACCGGGCTGCGGCATGCCAGCAACTGGTCCGCACAAACAAGCAAAGTCCCATCTGTGGGATGCAGGCAGCCCACAAAACCACGCACCCTCCGCTCCACGGAAAAACCTCTCTCCACAGAACCAGTCCCTCGTGCCCCAAAGGTTGGGGACCTCTGAGTTAGAGCATTCCTTGTACTAAACAAAAATATGTAAACACAGTTGTAAAGGAAGCTTTGTTTCAACTGTTCCTATAATTATAGGCTGGTAGCAGAAGAAGTTTAATAGAAGAATATGCTATGATAGAATGGTGCCTGCAAATCCCATTTTTCTTTTTGGTCAGCATTTCCAAAAGTTGGTTCTTTCTACCTATGATGGGATCCCAGAATTTCCAGCCAGTTTAGGCGCTAATTTGAGGAGAATTGCTCCATGTTTGATGCCTTTTAGAAATACAGGCTTTGAGAGGAGTCAATGACTTGATCTGTTGCCAATGCGGGCAGAGAGAATCCATGAACAGTTTGGGATTGCATAGGCAACCTGATTCCTTCCAGATGTAATCCAAAACACTTGTGGATCCTAGTTTAGATTGTATTCAAATAATATGTATAGGATCTTGAAATTAGTAAGTACTCATTTGCATAAATATGAAAATGATTTACATTATATAATTAACATTATTATAATAAGTACTTATTGCACAATACTTTCATCAATATTGTCTTTTATTATCTATTCTTGATAATATATTATTATAGATGGTAACAAAGTCAGCCAGGTTCTATTTCTATCTTTATATTTCTGCTTTTGTGATTTACTCCAGTTCTTTCTCTTCTGCTGTCTCCAAGTATTGCAATATCCATTATCCAGACTTTTTTTGTCTTTCTTATCAACAATTGTTAAGTCTAGGGAGTTGTGTGGCAGATGTCTATTTGAATTCTAAAGTCCCAGAGAACTTTAGCTTTTTCATTTTCTATTCTTTTTGTCTATTTTATTATTAATGGTTGTACAGTCAGCCATTAGATTGGATTTGGTATTGTTATCCATTTGTCAAGTCTTTCCAGAGGACCTGGGATAGGCAGATGTTGTTGGATGTTGTTAAAGGTATCATTGCAAGATGCAAGCTGTTCCAAAAAAGCAGATGACACCAAGCTGGCAGGAAGGGCCAACCCTCCAGAAAATAGGTTCAAAATACAGAAGATGTCGACAGACTTGAACACTGGGCCCTGTCTTACAAAATGAAATTCAGTGGTGAGAAAAGTAAGGTTCTACATTTAGGCAATAAAAAAACAAATGTGTAGATATAGAATAGGTTGTACCCGGCACAATGGGTAATAATTGTGAAAAGGATATTGGTGCTGCAGTTGCCCAAAAAACCAACCCAGTTCTAGGCTGCATTAGCAGAGGAATAGAATCAAAACCACATGAAGTGTTAGTACCACTTTGTAATGCCTTGGTAAGACTACACTTTTGTAGTCCAGTTTTTGTTGCCACAATATAAAAAAGATGTTGAGACTCCAGAAAGTGTGCAGAGAAGAGCAACAAAGATGATCAGGGGACTTGGAGGGTAAAACATATAAAGAACAGTTGCTGTAATTGGGTATGTCTAGTTTAATGAAAAGAAAATATATTGCAGTGTTCCAAAGTCTAAGGGGCTGCCACAAAGAAGAGAGGGTTAGCTTATTATTCGAAAACACCTGAAGGCAGGACAAGAAGCAATGGATGGAAATTAATCAAGGAGAGAACCAACCTAGAACTAAGGAGAAATTTCCTTACAGTTAGAATCAATGAAACAGCTTGCATTCAAAAGTTGTTGTGTTCCATCACTGAAGGCTTTTAAGAAGAGATTGGACAACCATTTGTCTGAAATGGTATAAGGTCTCCTGTTTGATCAGGAGGTTAGTTTAGAAGACCTCCAGGGTCCCTTCCAACTCTGTTATTCTGTATTCTAAGCTACTTTTTGTAATTGAGTGATGGTGATTTTGTCAACATTGATAGTGTTCAAGTATTGCTCCAGATGTTTTGGGATTGTGCCTGAGGCACCTGTTACTATTGGAACTATCTTTGCTTTCTTTTGTCACAATCATTCTACTGATATTTGCAGGTCTTTGTATCCAGATATTTTTGTCTTACTAACCGCTGTTAAGTCTAGGGTGTTACACGACAAGTGCTTGTCAATTTGAATTCTAAAGTCCCAGAACACTTTAGTTTCTTCATTTTTTTATTATTGGGTCTATTTTGTGGTCCCATTTGTTGTTGTTGTTGTTGTTGTTGTTGTTGTTGTTGCTGTTGTTGTTGTTATTATTATTATTATTATTATTATTATTATTATTATTATTATTATTATTATCTTTGATTATTTATACTGGAAAGACTCCATGCCGGGGACTTTAATTTGTTAAGTTTTACAGAAAAAATGCTGTTATTGAGCCTTGACATCATAAATGATTTAAATAGTTTATACAAATATACTTGTAAACGCATGAAAGCTATAGGATAGAAACAGGTCTGTATTGATATTTGGTAATGGACCGTTTTATTTCTATATTTAAGTTAATCTGCCTTCAGGAGACACCTTTTTCCAGGAGAAGTGTCACCTTTGAGGAGAATATGTGCAGCTAGAACTAAGAATAATTGCAAAGCTGTGTGGAAATAATATGCACAAGGACTCAGAATCTTTTCCAGAGAATAGCCATTTGTCTCACCAATTACTCTATCTTCTTTAGATCTTTGCCCAAGAATAAATGGAACTTTAATTTAAAATACATAAGTATGGATGGTGTGATTTATAGCAGGTATTTACATACATACATACATACATACATACATACATACATACATACATACATACATACATACATACTTCAAATTACATTTTCTAATGTCTGTAAACCTTAAGAGAATTCTCATGGAAAGAATTTGAATATATATTTAAACTACTGTAGAGAGAATTTGATTTTCATAGTCATATGATTTGCATTAATGAAAAACGTAAGGCTGAAGCATTTTTTTGTTTTTGTTTTTGTTTTGTAATTGAGATTCCATCTCCTGTTTTTTTCCCCCTTGTTCTAAAATTCACTTATCTCTGACAAGAGGGAGCTTCTTTAAAAGAGCCTTTTACAGTACAGTACAGTAATATTAATATCCGCTCAGGTTATAGGTAGTCTTGAATTGAGCCCAGAAAATGGTATCCCACAATATACACCACATTTTATAACTGAAGCCACAAAATGTTAATTTAGGAGTACAGAAGTGCATTAGAGGGCCAACTAGGATGAGTCAAAACATGAATAAATGTTATTGGGTCCATAGAACGTGAGAACACATTCTAGGAACATGCCAACTAATTGCAAAAATATTTTTCCTGCTGCTCCTACTGTCTGGAAGCCACCTGTCCACCCTAGATGAGTTCAAATCACCAGGACCAGATGGATTACACCCCAAATTTCTCAAGGAACTGGCAGATGTGATCTCAGAACCACTGAACTATATTTTTCAAAGATCCTGGAGCACTGGGGAACTACCAGAAGACTGGAAAAGAGCTGGTGTAGTTTCCATTTACAAAAAAGGGGGAAAAAAGGACCCAGGAAATTACAGACCTATCAGCCTGACCTCAATACCTGGGAAGATTCTGGAAAAGATAATCAAACAACGAATCAGCGAACACCTACAGGCAAACAAAGACATTACTAAAAGCCAACACGGGTTTGTCAAAAACAGATTATGCCAGACAAATCTTATTGCATTCTTTGACCAAGTGACAAAATTAGTGGACCAGGGGAATGCTGTGGATATAATTTACTTGGACTTCAGTAAGGCATTTGACAAAGTAGACCACAACCTACTACTCGATAAGATAGAAAAATGTGGGTTAGACAGCATCACCACCAGATGGATTCGTAGCTGGCTGACCGGCCGTACTCAGTGTGTGGTCCTCAATGGAACCGCATCTACATAGAGGGAAGTGTGTAGTGGGGTGCCCCAGGGCTCTGTTCTGGGCCCAGTGCTCTTCAACATCTTCATCAACGATCTGGACGAGGGGATAGATGGGGAACTCATCAAATTTGCAGATGACACCAAGCTGGCAGAAATAGCCAACACTCCAGAAGACAGGCTTAGGATACAGGAGGATCTGGACAGACTTGAACACTGGGCGCTATCTAACAAAATGAAATTCAATGGTGAAAAAAGTAAGGTTCTACATTTAGGCAAGAAAAACCAAATGTACAGGTATAGTATAGGGGGTACCTTGCTCAATAGTAGTAACTGTGAGAGGGATCTCGGAGT
>NW_015388303.1:203209-207935 GCF_001527695.2 Protobothrops mucrosquamatus
TAAGGTTCTACATTTAGGCAAGAAAAACCAAATGTACAGGTATAGTATAGGGGGTACCTTGCTCAATAGTAGTAACTGTGAGAGGGATCTCGGAGTCCTAGTGGACAATCATTTAAATATGAGCCAGCAGTGTGCTGCAGTTGCCAAAAAAGCCAACACAGTGCTAGGCTGCATTAACAGAGGGATAGAATCAAGATCACATGAATTATTAATACCACTTTACAATGCCACACTTGGTAAGGCCACACTTGGAATACTGCATCCAGTTTTGGTCACCACGATGTAAAAAAGATGTTGAGACTCTAGAAAGAGTACAGAGAAGAGCAACAAAGATGATTAGGGGACTGGAGGCTAAAGCATATAAGGAACGGTTGCTGGAATTGGTTATGTCTAGTTTAATGAAGAGAAGGACGAGGGGGGACATGATAGCAGTGTTCCAATATCTCAGGGGCTGCCACAAAGAAGAGGGAGTCAAGCTATTTTCCAAAGCGCCTGAAGGTAGGACAAGAAGCAACGGGTGGAAACTAACCAAAGAGAGAAGCAACCTAGAACTAAGGAGAAACTTCCTGACAGTTAGAACAATTAACCAGTGGAACAACCTGCCTCCAGAAGTTGTGAATGCTCCAACACTGGAATTTTTTAAGAAGAAACTGGACAGCCATTTGTCCAAAATGGTATAGGGTTTCCTGCCTGAGCAGGTGACCTCCAAGGTCCCTTCCAACTTTGCCATTATTATTATTATTATTATTATACAACTCGCCTTGCCTACCCTACAAGATTCCATCCCAAAAGGGTGCCGGAACTCCGTTCTGGGTGTTCTATGAGAAAAAAAGCCCTGTATATAAATGATCCAGGTCACTCTTTTGGTTTGTTTGTTTATCTTTTGATTTTTAGAACATCAACTCATTTCTTTTGTGTGTCCAGTGAAACATCCTTTTCCCTGTCATACTCATACCTGTCACTTGTAGACCCACTTTTTGATGCCATCTCTGGCTTCCTCATCTGCTATTTCTTCCATAACATCTTTTGGTGACAGTCTTTCCATAGAAACAAACATTGCTATTGACAGTGTTGGTATTAACTTCTGATTCCATTTTTCAAAGCTCCTTTAGTATTTTCAATGCCATAATATTTTGGGTCATTTAATTGTGTGTTTTTCTTTTACTAAAATATTTAATTCCCTCTAGTCTGCATTTTTAAAAGTTCGTCTTTGTGTTTTGCAAATATCCAAATAAATTTGTTTCCCACAAGAAGGATTCTTTATAATTTCAAACACTTACTCCAAATTTAGCTGGACCCTTAATCTATTTATAACTTTCTAAGTTGTTATTTTGTAATTGGTTCCACTTCCTCATAGGCCAAAATGGTGCCCACTTCTGGCATAGCACCATGCAGCTTCTGTATAGGAAGGTCATGCAGCGGATAGGCCAGTTCTCCTTGGGAAAGGCAATCTGTGGAAAAGATAAGTGAGGTGAGCTGTGACAGGGAGGTGGGGTAGGAGGCCCAAAGGTGTGGAACCCAGTGAGGCGGGAAGGAAGCCCAAGGTCTATGGGAGCCTAGGTGGGTGGCCCCAAGGACCCAATGGGGCGGGATAGGGGGAAACATAGGCAAGTGAGAGTAGTTGCAATATCCCTGCAATCGGTCATAAGGTGGAGTGGACTGCCAAGCGCCCAAATTTTGTTCATTTGACCACAGGGGCACTGAAATGGCTTCAGATCCCTGTGTTGAGCATGGTTGTAATTTTGAACAGTCTCTGAACAAATGGTCATAAGTTGAGGACTACTTATATATCCAAGTAGTTTTCTTGGCAATCATATGGGAGTCATTTGTTACTGCCTTCTGCGATATTTCCCCGCTTTCCAATTTAACATACAGCTGGGAGTTTTCTAGAGATTCCATTCAAGTCTGACTCTACTGTATTTAGTTTTTTCAAAATCAACTAGGTTCAGCTAATTGGGTATGATGTTTATTACAGGCCCATAATTAGTTAGTCAAGTTATTTTAATAAAGGTGTTATAATTGATTTTCTTAAACTGGAGAGGCACTTAAACTTTCCTTTAACTATAAGACAAGTCACTGACTAATCCAGTCCAACCTCTACCTGTTAATCTGCCGTCCCATCTGATTCAGCAGGTGGGGCAGCTTGCAGGTTCGGCTGGTAAAGGAGCTTTGTTTGGCAGGAGGAGAACCTTTTCTGCTATGCCCCCCCCCACCCTCGGATCATTTCCCCCGCCCCGTGCCACCAAGGTGAGTTTGGCCCCAACCCTATTGGCTCCCTGGAAAGGTCTTAAAACTTGGTTCTACAATCTGGCCTGGAGATCCGATGGCTGTATTTAAGTTTAGAATGCACTCTTCCTTGTCTTTTTGTTAGTCTAGTATTTAACTGCTATAATTATTTTTTAATGGTTTTAGTATATCAGTTGTTTGGTTTTATGTTTTTAATTGTGTGCCTCACCCAGAATCACAAGCATGAGATGGACGGTTATGTAAATTTAATAATTGAATTAAATAAACAAGCGTAACAGATGTCATCTCAACAAATGGTAAGATATTGAAAAGCAGAATCATTTGGCTGTCCTTGGTTAGACTATAAGATTAATATATTTCATATGCTTTTCTTTGCCTGTAATGACAGATAAAACATGAGAACTGGAACTTAAGAATTGAGAATTTGAACTAAACTTCTTATTAATTATTTTTGTGTTAGATTTGAGCAAATTGGCATGCTATAGAACAGGGAAGGGCAAAAATATGACTAAAGAAGCTGCTTCCAGCAGACAATCTTATTATGATAACAATAATAATTTAGATGCATAATTTGTTTGTTTCTTCATCTGATATTGGATTAGATATAGTTCTGTTTTAATTTGTTAAATGATTTAAGATATTGTAAGATTATTAAGCTAATTTCATTATTTCCCCAATGTTTATTTCATTCTAAATAAGCAATTCTTCATAGCAACAAGACACATTGCAATATTTGTTTTTGTAGCCTACCATAAACCATGGCAGTTAATTTTACTACACAGATAATTATTTGGCTATAATTTGCAACATTCCAGTTCTTAAATGTGCAATAAATTGTATGGAATGTTTTCACAATGGCTCTTTTTTAATTCTACTAACCATATAGGCAGGAATGATTTCTGGATACAATTCTGATCATCTGTTGCTATTAGCCAGGCGGATTACGACTTGCTGGAGTTTGTGAGAGAGAATGTCCAAGAAATTCTCTATCCCTGTGTTAGGTGATGCCATGAAATGCTTTTTTTAAAAAAGAGAAGGAGTATTCATGATGTTAAAAGCTCAGGAAGATTCATTAAAACATATAATTGTAGGCTAACATTTTCATGTTGTGCTCTTGTGTCTTTATCAAGTATATTATACTTTTTAGAGCTTAGCTTTTCATAAATATTTTCTCAATTATTCCTACTTTTCTTCCTGTGTTATGTTGGCACTGAAATAGTTGAAATGTTTGCAAGAAGAGGTTTCTTGCTGCACTTTTCATAAACAGGCATAATTCAATTATTTAATTTGCTTGTGCATTGGACACAAAGATCTTCAGTTTGGACATGATGTAACCATAGCTTGCAGCATTGGAACTGCTTAGTCATAAGCAGCTATTATTTGTAAATAATTGTTTTAATCATTTGCTGTCTTAATTCATTGCTAGTGACTATGTTCATCTACATAAGGAATATGCAGCAAAACAGTTCACCCCCTAGCTCACTTGTTTTTCAGTCTCCAAAATGCTCAAATATAACAGCAACAATAACTTGATTTCTCATCCGGTTTTGGCAAGAAATATAAGAAAACAAATGCTACTACACCTTGGATAAACTTAACCCACATATTTTTAAAAACTATCAGAAAAAAATAGTAACGCAGGACTAGTATCCCTTTGATACTAGCTGTGGACTTTGACAACCAGAGTAATATTTTTTAAGCAGCTTCTTTTTGCACAAAGATTAGCTCCTTGATCTACCTGCTACATTAGAAGATTAAACTCTGAAATAGTAATTTGCAGATTGTTTAATATAATGGGTTAATTAGTGAATTAGCATTTCTGCATGATTAAAAGGAGTTCTGTTGTCATAAGATGGGAGATAGCATCGCAGTCTTTGATGTGTCTTGAGTTCTTATGGACATTGATTTGCAATTTTAAGGTTTTCTTTTATCAGGATAGATGCCTAGAAATGGTATCTAAAACATTCCCCACAGGCTCTGTTTTATATTTTTTTTTAGGATATAGGCTAGTGAAATTTACCTTGGTTTGTTACAAAGATAGAGGGCAACTGCTTTACATTACATAGATACATATTTTGAAAAATAAGTGAGTACAGCTGGAATATTGTCCTTTTTGATAATGCACAATTTGTTTATATCACTGTGTTGAAACACACAAGGAAGGTAACCTGGTATGTTCCTCATGTGCTGAAGTACAACTCTTATAATCTCACTATTGACTTTTAAGTGGAAGAAAAATTGATCCCTGCATTAGAAGTCTTTTTAATGGCGACAAGAGTGTAGGTTCTCTTACCAAATTTACTACTAGAGGTTGTCTCATAATTCCTTCATAATAGAAGGATAGAAGTGGAGTGCAAAAAGTATTCACACTTTTGAAAATTGGTGTTAGGGAAGATTTTTGAGAATACCTTGGGAGCCAAACAAGATAGATCACTGAACAAATCAACCCAGAATTCTCACTCGAGGCACGAATGACTAT
>NW_015388304.1:0-60499 GCF_001527695.2 Protobothrops mucrosquamatus
ATAGAAACAGAGGGTCTTGAGCAAAAAAATACTGTAAAACTATAAATGCAGATTCCATTTTCAGGGTGCTTATATTTTGTAGAAGGTTAGTGCTTACTTAAGCAGGTTTACAGAGAATTTTTTAAAAATACTAAAGAAAAATGAAATATTGGAAAAGGGAATATAATAGAATCAATTTGTACATGGAAATATATAGCAGACATTTGAAAAAGGGATTTCTTTTTAAAAACATTGGATATGTAATTCTTTCTTACCATTGTTCAAAGATCCTGTTTTTTACTGAAAAGAGTTTCAGATGTGAATTGTATTTATATGCCATAGATTGAAGCCATTTTCAGAAAAGATGTTCTCACATTGAATCTGTATGGAAATTGGAAGCATAATCAGGACAATTGTTGTCGTGTCAGCCTGCTGTCTGCTTCTTTGTTGAATATACTTACAAGAAGGAAGAACTTAGGTACTGGAGAAAAATACTTTCTTCCTGTAATAGTTAATGATGCATAAGTATGGATCAAGGAGCAGGTAAACTAGAACACAAGAGATATAGATCAGGTCAAGACTAGCTGGTGCAAGCATCTGTTCTTTGCTCATATATTGATTGAATGTGTCACCTTCTTTTAAACTAAAAAAAAAAGGCTGGACTAATATTGAAAATATACAGCTCAGCCAGTACAGACAACAACTGTAATAAAATGTTAAGTTAATAAGTATTTTTATTGATTTCCATCTTGTAAAAGGACCACATGGAGCCTGAACTAATATCTCATTGCAAGCCAGAATGAATTGGGCAGGGAAATACGATCTCATGAATCTGTTCTGTAAATATTTTGTTGACTGTACTACTTGAGCACCTTGGAATTCAGGTTTGGCTGGTGAGGACACAGCCAAATTCATTTTTGGACATTGTGCTGCCAACTCAATTAAAATTGAATTTAATAATAAGAGATGTGAAATTACTCAACTGGAAGAAAGACATCAAATGTACAGTCATAGGATCAGTGTGCCTAGTAGTATTGTTCCTAAATGGATCTTAGAATTTTAATTGAGTGTAAATTAGTAGTGTGATTGTCCATATACATGAGCAGTATTGATGCAATCTCAAAATGTGTATTTTGGGACTGCATTAATAACTCATAGGAAATGGCAGTTATTGTATTGAGTACAGTATTACAGATCTGAATGATCAATAGGGGGCAAAAAATCTAACATGTATCAGGAGAGGGATGAGTCCACAGCAGGGCTGGATTATGGATTTTTTGTTTAGATTCCTACATTGAGCAGAGTTGGGAGCAGATCTATGTTTCTGATATCTAGTATATCCTGCCTATACCAAAGCACCAAACAGAGCTTTCTAGATCAGCTGGATGGAATGGTGTACTTTAACGTTCTCCATAAATATCTACAAGTTGGTGGGCTGTTACAAGTGAGTGAGCCAGAATATAGATGATATAATACATGTGGCCAAAGATATGAACATGTAAAAACAGTTTTCCTTAAAAAGATTTTCCTAAACATTTTTTAAAAACTCAGTTGTGAGACGGTAGCTCCTAAAAGTGATTATTCAAGCGTATTTCTTTGCCCCACTAAAATTATTGAATGCTGCATATTCAGTTTAATTAATCAATTCACTTGGGTATTCAATATTTATTACAAAAGGAAAGCTAATCAAGGATGACACCAGAGTCGGTGTTAATTCTATATAAGATTTAAATTCACATAATAATATGGCTTGTTTAACTGTGAGTTATCTTATGTGAATCCAGTCACTGGTATTTATTATCTATGGTTTGTGGACCAAATGGCAACCTTTCTGAGATTCTGAATTTAGGTGGGTCAGTGGCCACAGTGGCACGATCGTATCACGTAAAGGGACAGAATTGCAATTTTCCATTGTTTCCCCTGGGTACTTGTTAGTTTTTTAAAAAAAAAACCAACCCGTTTCAGACTTAGATTTTTGTGTGTGTTGTGTGTTCTGCCTTGGAATATCAGAATGCTGTTGTGACCTTTTCACTTTAATGTGAATGTGGTCAGAGGAGATTCAGGTTTCCATTTCAGTTTCAAGGTGCCCATACAAATACAAATAATATAAATAATGCAAATTCAATAAATAATAGCTCAGCAAAAGTAAATCCAGTCATGAAAACAGCAAAGCTGGTGGCTAGTAGATAGAATGACTAATATTTTCAACTCTCATTTGCTTGGTTTCTCAACTGCTTTTCTAGTCAGGGTCAGTTTAGGCAACTGAGTTTAAACAGTATACATGCTGGATGGATATTTCTAGAATACATATACAATATAACACCAACCCTTACTTATCCCCAACCACTAAATATCTACTTAAATGCAAACGCCTTGCATCACTTCTGGAAGGTCTCCAGGTCTGATCTTAGGTTTTATGGCAGGGAGGAGAACTTGTTTTCTCTCAAGGCCCACAGTGAGTAAGAGAAATCATCCCTCTCCTGTTTCTCTCCTTTCCCAACCAATGGACTACCAGGACATGTCATCATTGTCCAAAAACTGAACTAACATACAGGTCTTTTAATACATTTTAATTTCAGGGCTGTGGGAAAAGGAAGGTAGGATTATACTTGAATGACTTTATCAGAATTTAGCATTGGGGGTGCAATCAGTAGCTTGAGACAGAAGGCCCAGGTTGGATTAGACCTGTCAAGTGAGATTATAGAGATTTTACCAGCACCTAGGCCTCCTCTGTGCATTATTTGTCTGCAATATAATAGCAGCCATAAAGTGAATAATGGCTCACATCTTCATGGCTTGCCCACCCTCCTCTCCACCCTCCACCCACCCTCCACCATCCTGCCCATCATCCCCCTCCCCCCATGTGATGCTTGGCCTTTAATAATGCAATTGTCCTTCCAAATTGGCATTTATCATTTATTTATTTATTATATATCCATACTGGATCCAGATTTTACACACATGGATTCTTTCCCACATTCCTTCCTTTAACATTTTACCTCTTGAATTGGTGGATCAGTCCCTTCAGCTGGAGGTGGGAAATTTGGCAGGGTGGAGTGGGACGGTGAGAGAGGGGAAATGGCAGGAGAGGGCACAGCAGTGATGACAGGCATGAGAATGTATGGTGGGAGACAGCTTGGGTAAAAACAAAAAGGGAAGGCTGAATGGAGTCTCTAAGGGCTAAGATACTTCAAGACTTAATGGGCCATCAGTGGATCAAGTGCAACTTAAAAAAAAAAAAAAAGGAACTCAGCAACCCAGGACAGGGACCAACCAATGGAGGCAAGTCCAGTGTTGTAGCCAATTGGTGCTGGAGCTAGTATCAAACCATCTGCTCTGAAAGGCTTAAGACAGTGGTTCTCAACCTGTGGGTCGGGACCCCATTTGGGATCGATCGACCATTTCATGGGGGTCGCCAAGCAAGGCTGTCTGTCATTTTTTTTGTCCGCCATTTTCCCCCCCTTTTCCGGTGGGTGCCTTACCTCCCTTGGGCTGGGCCAGCTGGTGGTCGGCCTGCTCCGTCTCTGCCGCTTGCCAGCTACGCCTTGGCCGGTGCAGGGGGCGGAACCACGCATGCGTGGCGCTCCCGGGCAGGGAAAGTCCTCGACTTACGACCGGTTGGGTAGTCCTTGACTTACGACCGGTTTAGTCCTCGACTTACGACTGGTTTAGTCCTCGACTTATGACTGGTTTAGTCCTCGACTTACGACCGGTTGGGGTCGCGGCATTAAAAAGGTTGAGAACCACTGGCTTAAGATGTTCTGGTTGGAAAGCAACTATTTTAAATCTAAGCTGGAGAATGTGGGTGTGGTGCGTATTTTCAATCATCTGTGCGAAGGAGGATGGAGAAAGCACTGAATTTCCCATGCTGGCAATGGGCCAAGCAGATCTGCCCTAAGATAGACAGAAAGCTGTTCTCCATAAAGCAGGCTCCATGGCCACCCTAAAATAGCTACTTAGACAGCCTGATCTTAGATTCTGATCCTAAATCACATGGAAAAATGAGGTAATAGATATTTTTTGGTCCTTTTCTCATTTTTTTTAAAGAAAAAAAATGGATTTGCTTTGATCCCATGTCACAGGTTAGCTGTGAGAGTGACTTATGAGCTTGTCTGATCTGGAAATGGTAATAGGAGAAATTCCATGGCTGGATTACTGAAAAGATTTAATCCTTCCACCTTTTTCTATTTTGGTTTCCCATGATCTAGCAACAAGGAAAAGATGCAAGTTTTAAAGCGGGTTGCCGAGCTTTGAATGTTCAGCCAAGCATCAATTTCCCAAGTGCCTTTGCATCTTCTTTCTTGAGTGGGAAACTCCAGAAAACGTTAATAACAAGGAGGAATACAAGCCCACTTTCTAAGAAAGCAAAGGGAAATGCAAATTAGGTCATTTTTCTCAGCTACTGGACAATCCATTGGGTCATATTTTGAGAGAAAGATCTGATGTGTCCAGAATGAAAACACAATAAATGGTATTGCTATCATTTTGCTTTGAAAATTAAAGAAAAAAACCATCAGTTTATTAAAAAATAAATATTTGTAGCAAGAGAAATATTGCTCCCTGCAGTCACATGAATGTGATTTTCAAGAGTACCTGCTGGTTCCCCATTGGCTTTCCTGTTGGGGACCTGACAAGAAGCATTGGAAATCATGGTTACAGGGAAACTACAACAGCCACAACTTTGCAACTAAACTGTTCTGAACATTCTAGAAATTTCAACTCAAATTGGAGTAGTAGGTCCCAAATTGTTCATATTTTTAAGTTAGCAGATTTTAAGTACCTTGGTTCAAAAAATTGTTGCAATCATTTGGGCTAACTTGAGAGTACAAACAGACAAAGCAAACACTGAGAATTTTAGTAATATATAGATCCGACTTGGAAATCCCAGGTTAATGGTTGCCTTTCTTCAGGAGATAACTAGTCATGTAGTAGATACAAAAAGTTGTGCTACTTGCTTAATAGATGGAATGAAACAATCTCTAAAATGCTAATGTTACAATTAACTTAAATTGCAAAGATGACACTGCCACAACAGTTTATCACAAAATAAGATATTATATGGTACTACCTCATTCCTGAAATCCAGTCAAGAGTTGACATTAATTGTATATGAGCAGTTCTAATCATGGTATTGAAATGCCCCCTGATCACTTTTGGAAATTGTCCCCCACTGAGTCTCCATGCCTTAGTATGGATGGAGCACATCCATGCATGGTAATACATCCTATGTCAGCAAGCTGCTCTGGAACATGCAAAGTAAGAACAGCAAAATGCATCTGATTATGTGCCGACTGCAAGTGATTAATATCAAACAGGTTCCAATATATCTAGCCTTAAAGGGCTTTGGATGGAAGGTTCTCATTCAACTGGCACTTCATTGTGTTTTCCAGCCATCCCAGAGCTGTGAAAATTTACATCATCTTAAATCACACTGCCTACACAGCATCTTAATGAGCATCTGGAATGGGGCTATGCTGGATGGCTCCTCCACATGACACTGTAATTACAATTAATGGCAGTTTTCCTTGGCCGAAATTCAAATACTACCAACTTCAGGAATAGCTGCCATGAAATTCTGTAGAAAATGCCTGTTGGAATAATGCTTGTAATGTCTTGGCAGCCAATCACTTTGTTCTTTTTTTAAAAAAAANTTCCTAACCACAATATCTCAAACTTATTCATAGATACATCATAGAGGTGTCCAGACAGAGAGCAAATATTATTTTCATGGTATACTTTGGTCCAGCTTCATATTTATGAGGCAGAGGCTTCATTGTGAAGAGAAGAGGACATGTTCTCAGCAAATGGAAAGCAGGGTACCTTTGGACTACTCCAAGCAGGCTCTGTAGTCGAGCTGACAGCACAGATATTAAAAGGTGTGGCACTTTCTCTACAACCTCCTGAATGCATTCTGTATCAAGTTTAGAAAACATTTTTAAAGGAAGTTCATGAAAAGTGCTTTAAAATAGATCAGCCCAATCTAAACTTACAAGACAATTAAGAATAAACAGCCTTTTAGTGTGAAGTCATCTTGTATGCTTGCTAGTAATGGAGTTGGCCTAATGGATTGATTTTGGAGGATACTAGAACTTAATGCCAGTCCTGATAATCTGTAGTTTTATTTTCAATTTAGGAGAAGTAATTGCAAAGTAACAGCCTACGCACTATCATTATTTCTTTAGAGCTTGCAGAATTGGAAATTAATCATAGCCTGCCCCTTTGAGCTTCTGCCAATGGTAAATGACTTCTAATATCCTTACATATAAACATTTTGAGTTCTTTGGTCACTGTTCTTGATGGAAGAGAACATCCCCAAATGTCTATTATAACTATATCTTGATCAATCATTGTTCAACACTGAGGTTGAAGGTTTTTAAGAAGAGATTGGCCAACCATTTGTCTGAAACGATATAGGGTTTTCTGCTTGAGCAGGGGGTTACTAGAAGACCTCCAAGGTCCCTCCCAACTCTGTTATCCTGTTATTCTGCAAAACATGGGGCTACTGTATCTGAATTGCACAAATCCAGACAAGTTGTATTAATCTCTTTGCTGCCATCCAATAATTTGATATATTTTTGCAGGCCAGGCTTAATATTCTTATATAACTATTTTCGCAACACCACATTTTTTAACCACAAACCTGTGGGGGAATATCCTTCTACCACAAAGCTAGGAACCAGTATTAATATGAGATACACTTTCTAAAAGGAGATGGATATATACTTACACATTTAAGGATAACTTATCTGTATGGCATCCTACTTGTGTCTCTTTATGCATATTGACACCAATCAAAATTTCCATTATCTCGCATAGCAGGATAGAATTGTTCCATGTGACCTGGAAAGAATACACCTGGAATTATATAATGCATTCCAAACAGCATTATTACTTGCTTTCTCTTCTGAATACTAGTTGCCCAGTTTCTTGCCCAAAAGTGTCTAAATCAGAAGCAGTCAATCTGAAATTTCAGGTCTGCATACAGTCCATGGGACACCACTGCTAAAAAGTATACTACGATTTTGCACAGAAATTGGCCTATCCCACTTGTGCTGGCAGAAGTCATGCTGCGGGCCCCATTGGCCCAATTATTCTAGCTGGCAGGATCCAGAAAAAAGACCTTTTCTGCAATTGTACCTGTCCAATGAAAAGTTGTTCCCAACCCTCCTGACTTTTCATAATGGCCTAAAGATCTGGTACTGCCTGTTAGCTTGGGGTCCCAATGGGGAACCATCACAGTGGAGATGGTTGATTGAGTAACAACAGATCCCACCTCCCCCCCATCCTTCCCCCACCTTACCCATCTGTAATTGGATATTAATGATTGACATTAACTAATTATGTATATGAATGAATGAATAATGAATAAATGAATGAATGAATGCTCCCCAGAGTTACCCTGTGGTAAAATTGGAGGCAAATACATTTTATAAATAAATAAAATTCAGAAATCACACACACAGTTCCATAAACTCTCAAATCTATATCAAAGTTACCCTTAAATTCTGATTAGATATAAAAAGAATCTTGGGCCATAACTGGCCTCATCTACTGTGACCATTGGCCTTCCCCCAAATATTAAATGAGACCCTGGTTACAAAAAGTGTCATCTATTATCTTAAATGCTCCAAGTACAGTAGAACCCTAACCGTATCCTAATATAATATGAAATGCAATATAAAAGTGTAAAGTCCAAGGAGAACTGCAGGTTGTATATGTCAATCAATTGTGCAGTTTCAGGCATTCAAATGTTAAATGACAATAATAAAAGTATATAAATATATACATTATTTCTTATGTGTAGATAAATATTTTATGTTGTACATACATACATATCACACTATTCTTTTTAGAGAAGTAATATAATGCAGTTTAGAAACAGAGGAAGAAATAGTAAACACTTCTATTTTTTTCAAAATCATTCTGAATTTTCTTTTTCTAGTTCACAATAGTCTTTGATTTTTTCCCCCACTATGCAACAAAGATAACAATATCTTTTCCTTATCCTCATTTTTTGTGGCAATCATAATCTTATATGCCTGTGTTTCCCATCCATAGCTTCTTTCACTTCAACCAAGTATTTTCGTTTTCGTATTTCCCATTAGCCTCTGTGGACTTCTGTGTCATTCAGTAACTAAAGCCTAATTATTATTTTCCAGGAGGTTTACATCCTCTTTCCTCATATTCACATGCATTCATTATCTTGGATCTTGTAATACTTTTTCATTTTTACTTCCATTTTATAGAATGGAAAGCATACATTTACAGGATGGATTTAAACTTTTTTTTTTAATTATGGCTTTGCTTAGGTCTAATACTGATACGATTTTCACATCAACAGAGGAAGTTTCATTCTCTCCAATGCCAATATGAACTTTATCTGGGATTATAATCTACATTAGGCCAAAAAAATTGTTAAATCAGTTTCTAAGATTCCCCCACCCCCCCAAAAAAGCACTTCTGCAATCTCTGTCCTGATTTTTTTCAGGAAAAGCAAAAAAAGATTTCAGGGATTAAAAAAAAAGGAATGCTACACATAAGGAATAGATTTCATTAAAACCATGAATGGTCCCAGTCTTAAACTCAGGAGTGCCTTCGGAAAGGACAGGTTGGTAGCCATGATGATATATTGTGCATGCAATGCCATTAAAAATGAGTGGACCTTCAGTCACTCCATGACGATCGACATCTTGCTTTTTGCTTTTGTTTTTTAAGTATACCCTATGGATATTCTGCTTAAAATGAAAAATGGAGAAAATCACTGATACTCCAAGGAAATTCAACCCTGAAGCCAAAAAATTTAGGATGATGCAAAACAGGATGATGATAAAAAAAATACTTTCAAAATCCTATCCAAATAATCTGTGAATTAAATTTTACAAAGAAATACCATTCTGATTTTAAAGCTCCTTAGCCTCTTTTACCAATCTTCAGACTCAGGATAAGGTAGGGGAAGGGCACGCAGAAGGAAGGCAAGGGTGAACAAGTAACAAAACATGTCACAAATTGTGCCCCTTGTGTGTGAAGTTGTGATACAAGTACAAAAGAATATAGCCTGTTTATACAAATCACACTTGGGCATTATCCTGACTAGCCAGAGATGCCTATACTTCTACAGAACCAGCATTTCAGCTTCCATAACTGTATTGTATTGTGACACTTATTCTGATCTCATAATATAGAAAACCCCATAGGCTAGGCAGGGCTCATCCTCTTTCCTCCAGGTGACCAATAGGAAAGTTCAAAGAATATGGTCCAATCAGTGTCCCACCCCCACCTCCCAGCTATCATAGGTCATGTAGTAACAAAATTCTACTCAGAAAAGAAGTTGCTAGACTAGCTTCCCCCTGCCTTTCATTGTTTTCACCGCATGTATTTGCATGCATTTACTTCTTAGTTTGCCAAAATATCAGTGAAGGTGCTGTGATGGAAAACTCTGCATGATATAATAATAATAATAATAATAAAGTTGGAAGGGACCTTGGAGGTCATCGAGTCCAACCCCCTGCCCAGGCAGGAACCCTACACTATTTCAGACAAACGGCTGTCCAGTCTCTTCTTAAAAACTTCCAGTGTTGGAGCATTCACCACTTCTGGAGGCAGGTTATTCCACTGGTTAATTGTTCTAACTGTCAGGAAGTTTCTCCTTAGTTCTAAGTTGCTTCTCTCCTTGATCAGTTTCCACCCGTTGCTTCTCGTCCTGCCTTTAGGCGCCTTGGAGAATAGCTNTGTGAAGTCATCTTGTATGCTTGCTAGTAATGAAGTTGGCCTAATGGATTGATTTTGGAGGATACTAGAACTTAATGCCAGTCCTGATAATCTGTAGTTTTATTTTCAATTTAGGAGAAGTAATTGCAAAGTAACAGCCTACACACTATCATTATTTCTTTAGAGCTTGCAGAATTGGAAATTAATCTTAGCCTGCCCCGCTGAGCTTCTGCCAATGGTAAATGACTTCTAATATCCTTACATATAAACATTTTGAGTTCTTTGGTCACTGTTCTTAATGGAAGAGAACATCCCCAAATGTCTATTATAACCTATATCTTGATCAATCATTGTTCAACACTGAGGTTGAAGGTTTTTAAGAAGAGATTGGACAATCATTTGTCTGAAACGATATAGGGTTTTCTGCTTGAGCAGGGGGTTGGACTAGAAGACCTCCAAGGTTCCTCCCAACTCTGTTATCCTGTTATTCTGCAAAACGTGGGGCTACTGTATCTGAATTGCACAAATCCAGACAAGTTGTATTAATCTCTTTGCTGCCATCCAATAATTTGATATATATTTTGCAGGCCAGGCTTAATATTCTTATATAACTATTTTCCCAACACCACATTTTTTAACCACAAACCTGTGGGGGAATATCCTTCTACCACAAAGCTAGGAACCAGTATTAATATGAGACACACTTTCTAAAAGGAGATGGATATATACTTACACATTTAAGGATAACTTATCTGTATGGCACCCTACTTGTGTCTCTTTATGCATATTGACACCAATCAAAATTTCCATTATCTCACATAGCAGGATAGAATTGTTCCATGTGACCTGGAAAGAATACACCTGGAATTATATAATGCATTCCAAACAGCGTTATTACTTGCTTTCTATTCTGAATACTAGTTGCCCAGTTCTTTGCCCAGAAGTGTCTAAATCAGAAGCAGTCAATCTGAAATTTCAGGTCTGCATACAGTCCATGGGACACCACTGCTAAAAAGTATACTACGATTTTGCACAGAAATTGGCCTATCCCACTTGTGCTGGCAGAAGTCATGCTGTGGGCCCCATTGGCCCAATTATTCTAGCTGGCAGGATCCAGAAGAAAGACCTTTTCTGCAATTGTATCTGCCCAATGAAAAGTTGTTCCCAACCCTCCTGACTTTTCATAATGGCCTAAAGATCTGTTACTGCCTGTTAGCTTGGGGTCCCAATGGGGAACCATCACAGTGGAGATGGTTGATTAAGTAACAACAGATCCCACCTCCCCCCCATCCTTCCCCCACCTTACCCATCTGTAATTGGATATTAATGATTGACATTAACTAATTATGTATATGAATGAATGAATAATGAATGAATGAATGAATGCTCCCCAGAGTTACCCTGTGGTAAAATGGGAGGCCAATACATTTTATAAATAAATAAAATTCAGAAATCACACACACAGTTCCATAAACTCTCAAATCTATATCAAAGTTACACTTAAATTCTGATTAGATATAAAAAGAATCTTGGGCCATAACTGGCCTCATCTACTGTGACCATTGGCCTTCCCCCAAATATTAAATGAGACCCTGGTTACAAAAAGTGTCTTCTATTATCTTAAATGCTCCAAGTACAGTAGGATTTTCTCAACTTAGACTTCAAGAGTCCAAACTAATTTATTGAGGGTTTTTTTTTAATACAATGCAATACTTCTAACTTGGGTCTTTGAAGCAACTATGATTTCACTCCCTCTATCAATCTCCAAATAAAGGGAAACTATACATTAGTACATTCTGCTTCAGTATTTATAATCATCTGAATCAGTTAAGAAAAGCTGTGAGATATGCCCCACTCTGTTGATTCTACCCCAAACACTGGAAATGCTAATTTTGAAGGTGTACTTCATTCAAGGCTGACTCATCCCAACTAAACATTACAACACAAGGACAAGAAGATTCTTAGTTGGTTAGGTTTCCCATTCCCGTTCTTATCTTGTAGTTGCTTATATCCTATTCGGTTTCCAATAGGACAGTGCTTGCAAAAACAAATAGATGCTCATTTTTAAAAGGTTGCCTTTAGGCCTTTTTTATTAGCAATTAGGGTTGCCAGGTGTCCACTATTTGAGTGGACAGTCCACTTTTTTCACATTATGTTCACTATTTTTTTCACAAAATAGTGGACATTTTTTTTAATTCAAAAGCTTTATGATGAAATGGTACGTAATCTAAAGCTGTACAGTCTACTTTTTTTACTACTTAACCCCCCACCCCCCACCCCCGCTTGTCCGCTATTTTTTGGAAGCAGACCTGGCAACCCTATTAGCAATAGCAATAGCACTTAGACTTATACTGCTTCATAGTGCTTTACAACCCTCTCTAAGTGGTTTATAGAGTCAGTATAATGCCCTCAACAATCTGGGTCCTCATTTTACCGAAC
This sequence comes from Protobothrops mucrosquamatus, assembly GCF_001527695.2. Lineage (NCBI taxonomy): Eukaryota > Metazoa > Chordata > Lepidosauria > Squamata > Viperidae > Protobothrops > Protobothrops mucrosquamatus. Next base: position 12,127 of record NW_015388304.1, read on the forward strand.
TTGGAAGGATGGAAGGATGAGTCAACCTTGAGCCGGTCAGGATCGAAATGCTAGCAGTGAGCAGCAAGTTAATCTGCAATGGTGTATTGTAACCACTGTGCCACCACAGTTCAGTTTATTTATTAGATCTTCACTAGACTATTAATGGCCCTTACTACAGTAATAATATTGTAATATAACACAATGCATTTATTTCATAAGTGTTGAAAAAAATGAACCATTTTTATTCCATTCTATTCAAATTCTATTTGTTGCAAAATGAATGGCAAGCACAAAAATTTGGTACAGAATAAATATAGCAGTAGTATCATGATAGGCTCAAAGCTACACTTAGTTTTGGAAACTCAATGTCTTTCGGCTAGTCAGTCTTCCACAGTCTGCTCTATTACATAACATCATTTGTATGACCCCACCCCCCCAAATAGAGGTGAGAGAAGTCCATGAATTACATTTTGTTCCTGAAGCAAAAGATAGATGATAAATCTAATGACTAATTTTTTGAAATTATTTAATTTCTGTACACTTGTTCTTCACTGATGACAGAGAATCTTCTACAATCAGTAGTTATTTTCTCAGAATTGTCTAAACCTTCTAGAAAGTCTCTTTGAAGACTAATGTAACCCTAACCGTATCCTAATATAATATGAAATGCAATATAAAAGTGTAAAGTCCAAGGAGAACTGCAGGTTGTATATGTCAATCAATTGTGCAGTTTCAGGCATTCAAATGTTAAATGACAATAATAAAAGTATATAAATATATACATTATTTCTTATGTGTAGATAAATATTTTATGTTGTACATACATACATATCACACTATTCTTTTTAGAGAAGTAATATAATGCAGTTTAGAAACAGAGGAAGAAATAGTAAACACTTCTATTTTTTTCAAAATCATTCTGAATTTTCTTTTTCTAGTTCACAATAGTCTTTGATTTTTTTCCCCACTATGCAACAAAGATAACAATATCTTTTCCTTATCCTCATTTTTTGTGGCAATCATAATCTTATATGCCTGTGTTTCCCATCCATAGCTTCTTTCACTTCAACCAAGTATTTTCTTTTTCGTATTTCCCATTAGCCTCTGTGGACTTCTGTGTGATTCAGTAACTAAAGCCTAATTATTATTTTCCAGGAGGTTTACATCCTCTTTCCTCATATTCACATGCATTCATTATCTTGGATCTTGTAATACTTTTTCATTTTTACTTCCATTTTATAGAATGGAAAGCATACATTTACAGGATGGATTTAAACTTTTTTTTTAAATTATGGCTTTGCTTAGGTCTAATACTGATACGATTTTCACATCAACAGAGGAAGTTTCATTCTCTCCAATGCCAATATGAACTTTATCTGGGATTATAATCCACATTAGGCCAAAAAAATGGTTAAATCAGTTTCTAAGATTCCCCCACCCCCCAAAAAGCACTTCTGCAATCTCTGTCCTGATTTTTTTCAGGAAAAGCAAAAAAAGATTTCAGGGATTAAAAAAAAAGGAATGCTACACATAAGGAATAGATTTCATTAAAACCATGAATGGTCCCAGTCTTAAACTCAGGAGTGCCTTCGGAAAGGACAGGTTGGTAGCCATGATATATTGTGCATGCAATGCCATTAAAAATGAGTGGACCTTCAGTCACTCCATGACGATCGACATCTTGCTTTTTGCTTTTGTTTTTTAAGTATACCCTATGGATATTCTGCTTAAAATGAAAAATGGAGAAAATCACTGATACTCCAAGGAAATTCAACCCTGAAGCCAAAAAATTTAGGATGATGCAAAACAGGATGATGATAAAAAAAAAATACTTTCAAAATCCTATCCAAATAATCTGTGAATTAAATTTTACAAAGAAATACCATTCTGATTTTAAAGCTCCTTAGCCTCTTTTACCAATCTTCAGACTCAGGATAAGGTAGGGGAAGGGCACGCAGAAGGAAGGCAAGGGTGAACAAGTAACAAAACATGTCACAAATTGTTCCCCTTGTGTGTGAAGTTGTGATACAAGTACAAAAGAATATAGCCTGTTTATACAAATCACACCTGGGCATTATCCTGACTAGCCAGAGATGCCTATACTTCTACAGAACCAGCATTTCAGCTTCCATAACTGTATTGTATTGTGACACTTATTCTGATCTCATAATATAGAAAACCCCATAGGCTAGGCAGGGCTCATCCTCTTTCCTCCAGGTGACCAATAGGAAAGTTCAAAGAATATGGTCCAATCAGTGTCCCACCCCCACCTCCCAGCTATCATAGGTCATGTAGTAACAAAATTCTACTCAGAAAAGAAGTTGCTAGACTAGCTTCCCCCTGCCTTTCATTGTTTTCACCGCATGTATTTGCATGCATTTACTTCTTAGTTTGCCAAAATATCAGTGAAAGTGCTGTGATGGAAAATTCTGCATGATATCATCAATTCTGAAAAAATGAACACTGAAATCCTCCAGAGACTTTGCAGCTTACTCACTATCTTTCCTCCTTTGTTTAAAAGCTCCTCTGCTTTAGTATCAGGGTTATTTCTGTTATACTTGAAACTACAGCAATGTGAGCATTTTCTTTGAATCATCACAGATCTTGTCATTTTTGCATTGGCTGGAACTCTTGCCTTGCATTGCCTTCTGCAACTAAGACTCAAATCAACAGTCCCTTTCTCAATCACTCTTCTCCGCTCCATAAAAAGTAAACATCTTTCTTCCTAAAACTTGTTGTTCTGAGTGAGGAAAGTGAAATGAGAGCACCTCAGCCATTTTTCCTGTGACCATGGTTACATATTGCCACAGTGGCTGGATTTGGGAAGGAAAGGAAATAAACAATGCACAAAGGACAAGTTCTAGTTTCCGGTATAACAGAAACGACCCTGATACCAAAGCAAATGATATAATGAGATTAATCACATCCAGAGCTGATCCGAAGTGAGGCAATAATTGATGTGAAAGTGCTCTCAGAGACGGCAAACAGGATGAAATATGAAATTCAACAATAATAAGGAAAGTTAACTCTCCACATAGGTAAGGAGCACAATAAAGGGTGCTTGATTTCACTCTCTTATGTGTAAAGAGTTCTGAAGAGGATATTCCACTTCTGTGTACTGGGACCAGGTGCTTATTTCATCAGCATCTATTATCAGGATCCTCCCTTGTTTACTTGTCTCTTCAAGGTTATCCAACCTTAGGAACCAATGAAAACTGCTTAAATGTGTATGATATATGAATATTAGTATCCTGGGGACATGCATTGTTTATTACTAAGATAAAATAGAAAGTGTGGCGTACACAATCCTCATCCCATTGAAATATTCTCAGGCTGCCAACATGTATTTGTATTGCCATTTAAATCCCATATCTACTGGATACACAATGACTTTGCTAAACTGACTAATCTAGTCAATCATCCAGTTGGGATAACAACAACAACAACAACAACAAAAATAATAAAGTTGGAAGGCACCTTGGAGGTTTTCTAGTCCAACCCCCTGCTCAGGCAGGAAACCCCATACCATTTCAGACAAATGGCTGTCCAGTCTCTTCTTAAAAACTTCCAGTGTTGGAACATTTACAACTTCTGGAGGCAGGTTATTCTACTAATTAAATGTTTTAACTGTCAGGAAATTTCTCCTTAGTTCTAGGCTGCTTCTCTCCTTGATCAGTTTCCATACATTGTTTCTTGTCCTGCCTTCAGGTGCTTTGGAGAATAGCTTGACTCCCTCTTCTTTGTGGCAACCCCTGAGATATTGGAAAACTGCTATCATATCCCTTCTCATCCTTCTCTTCATTAAACTAGACATACTCAATTGAAGCAACTGTTCTTTATATGTTTTAGCCTCCAGTCCCCTGATCATCTTTGTTGCTCTTCTCTGCACTCCTTCTAGAGTCTCAACATCTTTTTTACATCATGGTGACCAAAACTGGATGCAGTATTCCAAGTGTGGCCTCACCAAGGCATTGTAAAGTGGTATTAACACTTCATGTGATCTTGATTCTATCCCTCTGTTAATGCACCTTAGCACTGTGTTGGCTATTTTGGCAGCTGCAGCACACTGCTGGCTCATATTTCATTTTTCTGTCATTGTTCATTCTTCTGTCATTGTTCCTAACATGAGCATCAAAGTATTAGCAGTTTTCATCTGAAGTGCTTGGTGTTTATAATTCTGTTTTCTCACTTTGTTTGTTTTAAAGCTATCTACAGATCTCTCTAGGTCAACATTTTGTAATCATTTATAAGCATTATATCAGATCAGTTCCTAATTTCATGAAGTCATCTTTCTTGTTAATCTCACACTGAGTGGGTGCAAGAGAACCACTGGTAAGAAGTACTCCATTTTATCTGAATCTGATCAGAAGGAGAAAGACTAGTTCAAAATCATTATTAAAAGTTATTCAATAGCCTTTAAGTTAAAACTTGTGTATTGCAAAAAAAAAAACCTCTTCTTTCTGCTATGCATAATCACATATTGCACAAAATGACAGGCCATGATATCTGTATAGCTGTGGAGTGGCAAAAATCTAGGCTATACTAATACTACAATTTTACGCCATTTCTGCAAATCAGCATGTAATAAGGATTATAAGGATATGGCGATTTCCCTGGCCAAGTTTGGGATTTGCTGAAATCAGCAGCCAGTTCTGGCCTCAAGTACACCATTGACTTTGGCATAAATATTCTCTGTGGGATGCAATAAAGCCCCTATGGAATTTTGCTTTGGTCTCCCAAGGCTAAGGGCAAATAGCTTTTTTGAATTTTAAAGCAGCAATATTTGGACATATGGTGTGAAACCATATTTCTGCAGCAAGATGCTTTCTCAGTGTTGTTTTTTTTCTATTTTCACAAAAAGTACATGAACTATTCTCTCTCTCTCTCTCTCTCTCTCTCTCTCTCTCTCTCTCTCTCTCTCTCTCTCTCTCTCTCTCTCTCCTCCCAATTTGTTGTAAGGCAAAAAGAAAGTAAAGTTACAGTAAACCAAACTGCAACAGTTAAAGTAAACCAAGCCAGGTAAATCAAAGTAAAACTAGGAATGCATCCCATCTCTCTTGAAAGCAAATCAGAGAAATGAAAGAACTCCTAATCTCAGGAAAATACAAGATGGGACACATTTACTAGACATGGTTACTCTGCTGCCTCCAACTTTTTGCTGCCCTTGGAACATTAAGCACAACTTCCAGCCTTCAACAGTTTTTCACCCTTGTAGAGTATTAAGTAGAGACAAAATAGTTGCTACTAATCATGGTCAAGATACAATATTCTTTAACATTTTAACTTCAGAGGATTAAGAATCTGTACCATAATTGGTGAATAATTGGTGCTGGATTTCCTGGAAGGATTTTCCACTTTGATAAATTTACCGTACATTTCTAAGTGTCTTCTGGCAATGTTTGTCTCTCTTTCCTCCCCCTTCCTACCCCTATCACGCAAAAAAAAAAAGTGAATGAATGAATATCTCAGTATAGTATGAGAGATCTGAAAGTTGTGTTAGAGACAAAACAGAAAAGCACATATCAGAATCTAGAGGCCCTTAAACGTTCTATTTCCTCTGGATTCCGTAATATACAAAGCCAACATAAATTACTTTTATGGTGTCAAATCCTTCTGCAATGAACAGATCTTATCTTATCATGAGTACATTTTAATCTGCAGACTGCACAGGAGCTGGCTAATCATGGTGTATAAAAATGACATCATAAACCATCTCTTTGTGCCATATAATTATGCATTGCCTGAAATATTCTAGAAATAACATAGTTCAGTTTATTTCCACAAACTCTACATTTTTGAATCATCCTGAAGTTAATTACACCAGCATTTGGCACTCTTACTAGTTTCAACTAAAATTGTTTTCAAGTATAGGTCCTTAGGAAGATTATGTGTTTATCCTAGTCTATTCCAAACTTCCACTGAACAGAATACAGGATAGTTCCCTTTCAACTAAAATTAAATTTAAATAAAAATTGTAGGAAAATCCAGAAATCTGAAAATATTTATGCCATTGTTTAAAACCAGAAACTAACCTTGAAACAACTCTCAATTTATTTTATTTATTAAATAAATTCTCCCCTGTAAGGTGAATCTTATATGAACAATGGGGCAGACATCCTCTTTGCAACCTCTAGTTTATAACCTGAATGTTATTAACTCCAAATATTAATGCCTAGTATACTTGTATTCCCTTCAGCTAATCAATTGGGGGTGTAAGACAGGACTGTGTTTCTGATGATGTTTCTGTTCATCTCTTTTTTATATCTTTGCTCTCTGGCTGCTTAAGAGAGGGATTCTATGTGGAATTCTAAGGGCAATAGAGTAGTAAATAAATGCAATACTCTACACCTGTTTATATGCAGAACCATTTTTCTCGTGACTTCAGTTAGGGAATAACTAGTTTACATTACACAGAAATTAATAGCCCCTCTCAATTATAAAATGACCATGACAGATCAATATGAATGCCTACTGTTGCATAACCAATTAATTAACTTTTCCTTCTTTCAAGCAGATTGTATAGAACAGAGGAACAGCTACCCATTCAGTACACCGCAGTACAGTACTGTTCCGCACCACTAAGTGATTTTTCTCTCACAGACCTTCCACTATTTCTATGATATTCACACATGAGTTTTGACTTGTCTGTCTGAAAACAGCCAGAGACCAAAGATATATATTAAAAAAAATGAAAAGTAAACTACCAATTCTTTAGTTTATTTGAACAGGTGAAGCCAGAATCCAATGTGGAAATATCACCATACATTGATAAATCAAGCTAAATATAATTTGTTAAATATACCTGTTTCAAGGAATATTCATTACTTACCCTAATGGCTCATTATTATGCATCTATGTATTTGTCCATGGTCTTGTGAACAACATGTACAAATGTCTTTATATACTATATGCGACTCATGACTTGCCTTTAAAGTCTAGAGAATTACATAATCAATAAACAATTCCTCTTATCCCTATAACGCATACATAAAACAAACATTTCGTACTCCAGAGATAATTTTATGTACCTATGTGTTTTATTACGCATATGCATTCTAGGTATGTGTGGGTTTCTAAAACAAAGGAATTAATGATTTGCTGGAAGTCCACCTACATATACAATGACCTCTGTAGGCAAAAATCTTAGTATAAAGCTTAATGTTCTTTCAAAACTTCAGTGAAAAGGAATGTTAAGAATCCACAGAGCTGGAACGTTTGGAAAGGGAAGTGTAATGCTTCTCATTTCTGTGCAAAAGGAAAAGCTTTGGATACAATTGAACTGTACCATAGCTGCTCTCTAAGATTAAATATACTCCTCTAAACTTACTGTAAATTATTAGCTTCTGGCTTTTACTAATTACAGGATATTGTATCATGCGATAACTTAGCTGATACCATACAGCCTTTCTATTCTTTGCCAATCTGTCTATGTACGGATATATAATGCGTGTGAAAGCTTTACTCTCCTATCATGAATTAACATAGCATCATTTCTATCCTGTTCAGTGATGTTCCACTAATAAACCTATAACCCAAGGATTTATAACCCAGTTGGGTCTAGTGGTTAAGGCACCAGTCTAGAACATGTTCAAGTCCTCCCTTAGCCATGAAAGCCAACTGGGTGACTTTGAGCCAGGCACTCTCAGTCCAACCCACCTTTCAGGGTTGTTATTGTGGGGAAAATAGGAGGAGTAAGGTGCGCTGGATATGTTTGCCACCTTGAGTTATTTGTAATAATAATAATAAATATGGGATACAAATAAATAAATAAATAAATGCATAAATAAATTTAGAGGTAACTATATGCAATTTTTTTTGCTTCTAGATAAAGAATGAACAGTAAACACAAAGAAATATAATACGCTGCTGTAGTTTTGTTGTTTTTCCAAAGCTTCCAACATTTGCCTTATCCTATATATGATAGTTCACATGTTATGGTTACATGTCACATGTTATGATTCTTATTAGATATTAATAAGATTGATAAGCAATTACCTGGAAATATTTAAATTGAATAGAATCTCAGATTTTTTTTAAAGTCCTTAATAAATTATATTTTATTGTTGGTCACACAGCCAAATGTTTAGATTTGGCATTTTTGTCTACCTATCAAGTCATTATTATTATGGTTCATTGCACAGTCAGCCAGATGTTTAGACTGGTTTTGGCATTTCTGTCCACCTATCAAGTCCTTCCCAAGTACCTGGGAAAGGCAGCTTTTAATTTTTTGTGATCGTATTAAAGGTATCTTTGCAGGATATAAGCTTTATTATTGAATAAAGTGATAATAAATACAAAGAGTGCACTATTGTTATGGGTTCTCGTATCTTCTATAGTTGCTTAAAATAACTTAAAGTAATAGTGAAGGATTTGCCGTATTTGTGCCAAGTACAAGAACTGAGCAAGGAACAAGATCTGGGGTAGTTCCTTCTACAGCAGAACTTAAATTTTTATCACTTCTTCCAATTTTAATCATCTTTGCTAAATAATCAACCAGACACTCTAGGCCATTCCTATTTATTAAATTCTATTTGGTTTAAATAGGGCTTACTTCCAAATAGGAATGCCAACTTGCTGTTAGTTTTAAATAGATGGACCAAGTTTTGTACCTTGAAATAGAGAAATCATCAAGGAAATGTTCACTGCTATACACATTAGTAAGATTTGCAGATGAAGTGGCTGCTAAACTTGCCCATAGAATAGATGGTTGAAAACTTGGAAAACTATACTTTGAAATAAATAGACATCAGTCTGTCACCTAATATGCACAGTCATAAAGTTACTTTTTTGGTATCTGCTTAGCATGTTGGATAAATTCAGACAGATATGGTTTATACATCAGTAGTGGTTATTCAACAAATCTTAGTTTACATAAAAATTGCCCAGTATAATACATGAACCCCATCACTCAGAGAGGACTAAATCATGGTTCTACCCAACCAATCTCCCATGTTCATCTCATCAATGATCTTATAGCACACAATGAATGATGACTCCATGTCAGTGAGAAACTGAGCAAAATTCTTCCACAGCATATTCCATTCAATTGTCAGAGGAGCTTCAGGATTCATCAGCTAATGGTATTCAAGTGAGGATGGACTGTTCAGTCTAGCCGTTATAAGAATCTGAGCAGTTGGCCAAAGATACCTTATGCAGATACCAGCCCTGGTAAAATACACAGGTGTATTTTACGTATACTGTGCAGGCCTGGACTTTGTATTAGGACATAGCAACCCTCATTATAGCCTTAATGAGATTTCTCAAAGTTTATACAACTAGTCCTTAACTTACCTTTTGTTTAGCGACTGTTCAAGGTTACAGTGGCATTGAAAAAAGTGACTTATGACCATTTTTCACACTCATGACTATTGCAACATCCCCATGGTCACATGACCAACATTTGGATGCTTGGCAACTGACATGTATTTATGATGGTTGCAGTGTCCCAGTGTCATATGACACTTTTTGCAAACCTCTGACAAGCAAGTCAATGGGGAAGCCAGATTCACTTAACAACTGCAGTGATTCACTTAACCACCATGGGAAAAAAAATCATAAAATGAGGCAAAACTCACTTAACAATTGTCCTACTTAACAACTGAAATTTTGGGCTCAGTTGTAGCTGTAAGTCAAGGACTATGTGTAAAGCAAGGCAATATCATAAATAAAAAACAGTACCAAGATATATTCTATGTAAGTAGAAGCACAAGAGAGCTTTCAAGTCTTTTTTTCTGTGTGGGCAAAAACTCTGGTTGCTTCTTTCAATTTTTCTCCCAAGCCCTCCACTGTCCCCCACCACTTCCCCCTTTTTTCTCTAATTTCGGTTCCTCATTCCTGCATGGATAAAGTTCTGCTTCCCTATGTTAGCTCAGACAAATATTCAAGTGAATACAAGGGGATTTAGTTGGTCTAAAAATATAACATAAGACAACTTGGGAGCTAAAATTTCAGTACAGATTATTTCACCTAAAAGAAGTGAAGGACCTGTTTCCCTCCTGAGTAACATTTCTGGCCAAGTCCTTCAAAACTGCTTTGCTCCAGACAGTGAAAATCATTTGATTCAATAGAGAGATTTACTCTAGGCGTATTGCTGATCTCGCCAGTCTGTTTAAAAAAAAAATCAAAACTTCTACACAAAAACATATTTACAGAAGGAATATTATAAAGAATTTATATGCAGAACTTTTTCTTTTTCGCCATTCTAAGTTGGGTTCATGAAGGTTGTTATAATAAGTCCATCAGTCCTAAGATATTATCCAATGAAGAGTCATAAATTCACTAATATTAAGTGTCTAGAAATAAACCCTCTACTTTGATAATGTTATCATGGTATGTGAAAAACAATTATATTTTATATACATGTACAATCTAGGGTACACTAAGGTCTAGAATAGGATAAATTTATTTCCTCTTTCTCAACTTCCTTGAACAAGTTATCAGCAGAGCAATAACTAAATATCTCTGGATACAGAGCTCAGCTCTCTTCAAAACTTTTTTTCCCATCTGGAAAAGAAGCAAAGCAGTGCTAAACTTCCATCTTCAGGAAGATTGATTCAACTTAGGTCTTTTCTTGGAAGCAAGAGTCAGAAGTAAGGACTGGGTTCATCAACATGTTAAGCCGAGATGTTCTACTGTATGTGTCAAAGACGCTTGCTCCTGGGGGGGGGAAGCTATGGCAAATCTAGACAGCATACTAAAAAGCAGAGACATCACCCTGCCAACAAAAGTACGTATAGTCAAGGCCATGGTTTTCCCAGTTGCAATGTATGGCTGTGAAAGTTGGACCATAAGAAAGGCTGAGCGCAAAAGAATTGAGGCCTTTGAACTATGGTGCTGTAGAAGACTCCTGCGAGTCCCCTAGACTGCAAGGCGATCAAACCGGTAAGTCCTAGAGGAGATCAACCCTGACTGCTCTTTAGAAGGTCAGATCTTGAAGTTGAAACTCAAGTACTTTGGCCACCTAATGAGAAGGAAGGACTCACTGGAGAAGAGCCTAATGCTGGGAAAGATTGAGGGCAATAGAGAAGGGGACGACAGAGAATGAGGTGGCTGGATGGAGTCACTGAAGCAGTAGGCGTGAACTTAAATGGACTCCAGAAGATGGTAGAGTACAGGAAGGCCTGGAGGAACGTTGTCCATGGGGTCACGATGGGTCGGACACGACTTCGCAACTAACAACAACAAAGCCACTTCTATGGAAAGCAAGCAGAGCAAGACAAGATACTCATGTACAACAAATAAACAATAAATAAGAGTTGATTTACCATGCTGTACTAACATGGACACAGCAGCAGAGATAGCAGACAAAATGCATTTCTTGTCACCATCATGTCATGATTTCCCCTTATACCCTTGCAATCTCTATCCTTCCAGATGGCAACCCATGGCTGAACAAAATATTCCTCCTTTGCATTTTGAGAAAATACATGAAGACGATTAGTGATTACAGACCTGACTGCAAAACTCTATATATGCACTAGCTGCCAATAAAAAGATCCAAAAAAGATGATTTTTTTCCATCTGTTGAATTTTTGCAGCCCTCGTTTGGTAGCTCTAGGAAAGATATCTCCTGAATTAAGTCCCCATGGATTATTCCCACAATTTCCCTTGAAAACCTAGGTTTTCAAAGAACATGGAACCCCCCCCCCCAAAAAAAAGAGCTGGGTTCATGCACCCAGGAAAGCTTCAGAAAACCACTAAGGTTAAAGGTAACCAAATGTATCATATTCTGGAAATGCAGCTACTAGGTCTTCAATAGATCTAGTAAAGCTTGTCATTCAGGAACAATGTACAATTTCACGAACAGTGCTATGTTGATATGACACGATAACTGCAACATTTGGTTAATAAGCACATGCAAACCATCACCCCTTGTACGCATGCTGCTCTTTAATTGAGGTTTATAGTTTACCATTTAGGAGTGGATCCAGATCAGTTTACCATTTAGGAGTGGATCCAAATTGGATATCCAGATACCAGGTTATGGTATAGTGGCAGTTACCATCTGCATGGCTTGGTAAATTGCACACTGACAGTGAACAAACTGTCAGTGACTTGGTGATAGTGATGCTTATGTGCTTGTTATACAAAGTTGTACATTTATTGTATCATGTGCACACCGCCTCAAAGGAAAGGCATTAAAAATAACTTATACAATGTAATATTTGAATTAATCCAGACCTCTTGAACCAATACTTATTTGGGCCACAATACTACTGCACAATTTCCAGAATATATGCCTTGCTAGCCTACTGAAGTCTACTTCTGTGTAAATGTGCATAGATGGCTCGGGGGAAATATTCATAATATTATATTTTCATGCTCCCTTTTGTTTTATTAATATGTTCAAAAACCAATTCTCTTCTTTTTAATCATAGCTATCTAACCTGACATAAATATGTTGGGAAATATGCTACTTAGAGTATACAATTTTATTTATACAATATTTATACACTATTATTTACAATTGAAATGGTCTATGTGTCAGTTAAATAAATATATTAACACATGCATCCATATTTTAATAAGAATTAGATTTTTGTGAGGATCTATTCATAGTTTAAAACTTTTCTATGAAACTATATAGTAATATGTAGAGTACAAAGGTGATGGAAGAATCATCCAGCTTTTATGGAGTCCATCTGCAATCCAGAGTTTTTTTTACCATGGTTTGAGAGCATCTCCACTAAACATTACTGGCCAAATATAATACAAAATGTTGAAGAAGATAAAAAAAATTGTATGTACACATTTATATTTTCCTCATATCCATTTTCCATTTTCCTCATATCCATTCCATTTTCCAGGGATCATTAAGTATGCTGATATCTTATACATATCATAAAAATGTAACCCAATTTTTAAACTCAGTTTTAAAAGTATAACGCCAGACTTGAACGTCAGGCATGCACACCAATTGTCTATGTGTGTACACTGGCATGATATTTGATTAAGAAAAGAAATATGCAAGAAAGTGAAATAAATATGTGAAGTTTAACAGCTAGTAGTAATTAAATCAGTCTTGAAACAGAGCAGTAGAATACGAAGAAGACTTGAAACCTTCTTTTAGTCCAACCATTACATTTGAGATTTCCTGCTTTTTAAAAATTAATAATGGTAGATGCGATAATGCTGCTCATGAACCCTATGGAGTATCAGACTGCAATCCAGTAGTAGTTTCCAGTCTACCAGGTAACCACCACAAAAAGAGGCAAGGGCTAACAACTATTCCAATGTTCTGAGTATTTGCTATGCAAACGTAAGAAAGAACCATCTTTTCACCATTAATAAGTCTTGTTTGTTTGTTTGTTTCTGTTCTACAATCATGCATTGTAACACTTAACCTTAAATCCACTGAATCCCATGATATTAAACTTTATTCAAAAGTAAACTTTGAGAAAGCAAGTGTGGTGAAGTTCATTGATCATGACATACAGTCCAACATCTTATAGTGGTTAAATAGAAACCTCTAGGAAGCTCATAAAGTAGAGTTCAGAGATGATAATCTTCCACTAACTCAGAAACATAGGATTACTCTATTTGGCAACTATATATAGCCATGAGCTGTATACATGTATAGCAGGTTTTTTTTTAGTAAGCAGTCATCACTCCAACATCATACATTCACTATTCATTATGCATGTTTTGAGAAAAGAAAAAAGACTCATATATTTATGGCTAAAATAATTATGGCTTTGAAATCACTTTCTTCCATCTCATCTTCACAGTGATGTTGTGAAGACACCATTAAGAGTTCTAATCTATGCTTGAATATAGTAGAAGGATGTGGAGCTGAGGATCTTACAAAGCAGTCACCTAAAATCTGGTACTCTTGAGATGTATAATGGAATACATGTTCCAGAAGCTGAACCAGACTGACTATGTTGGCAGAGAAGCCTGAACAATGAAGTTCCAACAACTCTCAAGGACATGAGGCCAGGAAAGACAACATTACAGGTATGATATTCCCTGCAGTTTTCTTTTTCTGGGATTTCTGTAGTTTCATATCAAGCTGCCCTGTAATGTCAGGTGATACAGATAATTAATTATGTTTACAGGAGAACAAATGTGCACCTATTTCCTCTTATCTCTCTGGAAACAATTAATCAGACTTCTGCTTTCATTGATAAACCAAACAAGCATGATTTCTGGACAATGTGATAAGTTTGTAATATTAATTATATTTATGGATGAAAAATTACTGATAGACTTGGACTCCTCATTTGAAAAAAAATACCCATATATCAAAATTATTTTCCCAGGGCTAAATGTAAATTCTTGGGAACCTGTCAGTGACATCGCCATCCTTTTCTCTTCCTGCTTTACCTTTCTGTTTCTGCTTCCAATTCTTCTCTTTTCCCTGCTCTTTCACAGCAGCTGGATATCAAAACAACAAAGGAGAGTATTGCTGTGAACATCTCTGCCAATATTTGTAGGATATTGCTGATTGGATTGTAGCTTATTTCCCGATATTGTAGCTTATCTCCCAATATTAGCATCGGAGTGCACAGAATCACTGTGAAGTCAATGTACAATCTATGTTGATTGCTAATCATCACCACTCACCACTCACTAACCACTCAGAAGTGTGGTGCTCACTTCTATGCACCCACCAGCCAATCTTCATCAAAATCCAGCTTTAGGCATGAAATCTTCCTTGAGTCACTGTATGAAGAATTGCCACTGGGTGCAAAGTGAAGTGAACAGATCACTGCATTCTACTTTTCTATTTCACTCAGGAAAATGCTAGTGTAATCATTCTGCAGTAAAAAGCAGAGGAAAGCAAAGGGCAGCCCTGCACATGCTTTTTTTAAACTGCAGTTTCAATCATATCCTAACATTTGCTCCAGTGTCTATGACATTAGCCCTCCCAACAGGAGCTGCAATCTATTGATAGTACATTTCTTTAAAATTATTTTTAAAGGACCATGACAGGCATACAAATGGAGAAAATATGTTTTTATTTTGGCACTCAACTCTAATGAGCTCATTTAAAACTATAGCCTTGTGTGATTTAGATGTCTGCACATCTATGTTCAGAATCAATTGCCACTTTTGAGGATGTCTTTCCTTTGCTTTCATTCTACCTCTTTTATCTCATTCTTTTCTAAAATAAAACACGGAAGCAAGAAAGGAAGTGTTTTCCCCTGGACATCCCATCTTCAAAGCCCAACTTTTGGGAGTTCAGTAGATGGCACAATGAGTCCCATTGTCCTTGATTGATGCAGATTGGCCATCAAGAAGACAGATAGACTGGCAGGAGACACTGTCCGGTCCATCAGGAAACCATAGAACAGGTCAACAAAAGCAATTCCTCAATTGGCAACCCTCCCAAAAGTCCCAACTTTGTAAACAGAGTTATGTGGGGGGGGGAGCCCACTGGACTCTGAATGTAATGTATTGTCTAAGAGTGGCCACCTAGGTCAAAGGGATCAAACAATCTGATTCTAAAGGGAAGGGAGACATATATAGAAATTAGGGGTGGGGGGGAGCCGTCCTTCTAGTGCCTTCTTATCTCCTTTTCCTATCCCCTGGGCTTTGCCTGGATAGAGCTGTTAGCAACTGCCTGGCTAACAAGCCAATCAGACTCCAAGCTCTGCCCTCTGTCCTCTTGACTGAGGTGAGTTATAAATGACTCGCCCGGGCTTTTGAAGCCCAGAGCTTCTCAGCTGCAACTCTTTGGAACAGGCAGCTCTTTGCCTCCTGTCACTTTGTGCAGCTCACTCACCTGCCAGGATCGGCCCCTTGCTGCTCTCCTCCTGAGCGAAGGTAAGCCCTGCTCCAACACAATTGGGTTCTTTGTTCAGGTTGGGCATAGGGAGGGAGGAGAGGGAGACTTGCTTGCCAAACCATTGGGTGTGAATTTCAATATTATTTTTTTTAAAAAAAATATATTTTCTTTTTTTTGTGTAAAGCAAATTTACCAAGGAATTAGTTGGTAATGATTTATGAAGGAAAATATGGCAGTATGTATGCGAATTCATTATTATAAATAGTATCAAAGCCTTAGCACTCCATGTTCAGACAAATTTGTGCCGAGTTTACTAAAAAAAATTGCTGGACAATAGAGTAAATAGTCTAGAATTGTGCAGTATACCCTGCAGTCAGTGGGGATTCAAAACTTCAGCCAGTGAATCTTTTTAATTAGATTTTAGTACTCAGCAAATCAAGAAGAGATCCAAAGAACTTAGAGTCTAAATACTGAAGGAGGGTGATTGTCAGAAAATTATGCAAGAAAAAAGAAGTAATGGCATACAGGCAAAGATATATGAACAAAAGAAGGATGGTGATCAGGTCAGACAGCCTTCCTGCTATTCTTCAAAGCATTGCCCTACAGTTCCCATCTGGAGCAGCCAGCAAGCCCAGTATACTGAGTGATGATTAATGAGAATTATAATTCAACATACCTAGTAAGCACTAAATAAGGAAGATAAAGGGTAGTTATATTTCTTTGTTCCTTGTGGAAAAAAAGAAAACAAATCTCTTCCTAGCTCAAGAAGGAGAATAGAGTAGGAAAGTCATGAAAAAGAGTGTTGTGATGGTAGTTTGTGCCAGATTGACATTTTAAATGTCAGGATGCTATTGTCTTATTTCCTTCTATCCAAGAGTCAAGAATTTGACATTTGAAAGAAAGAGATCAGTTTCTGGTCTGTAAACATGCAAAAGAAGTTACAAGAGAGGATTCAGGTGTGGCTATGTCCTCTTTCCCTGGGTTTCTAGGACAGTCTTCACAAAAAGCACTCACATTGTTTCAGAGCAAGGAAAGGATGCATATCACTAACGTGAGATCTAAGACACAGAAAAAAGCCTCTCCCCGAATCCCACTTTTTGTGTTCACCTGAACCTAGAAACACAGAAAAAGAAATTGAATCCCATTTTTTTGTGTTCTCCTGAACCTTCCTTTGAACAACCACAGCGACTGCAAGAATAGAGAGAGATGGAAGAGGCTAACGTGTGAATACTTCTCTGTCTATGGAAGCATTTGAAAATGACATCTGTGCTCCAGTCTGGGATGCTGATACAGGAGAAAGAAAATGATTTAACTCACCCCACATTCTCTCTCTCTCTCTCTCTCTCTCTCTCTCTCTCTCTCTCTCTCTCTCTCTCTCTCTCTCTCTCTCTCTCTCTCTCTCTCTCTCTCTCTCTCTCTCTCTCTCTCTCTCTCTCTCTCTCTTTCTCTCTCTCTCTCTCTCTCACACACACACACACACACAAACACACACACAAACTTACTTGACTGTAGGAAAATAATGTCAAAAAAATATAACCTTTGCACAAACTATGAGATGTACGCCACAAACACTATCCAAGGTATATATTTATTTTAATTTGATTCACCCTGAGCGAATATTCTCTGATGGATTTGGGTGATTGTTAATGAAACAGCTGTCCAGATCACAACTTTTCAACTTATAGTTCTGGGTCTGATAAGCAGATATCAGAGGTGTGCTGTGAGTTCATCACTGGACCATTAATAATGTAAAGAGAAGGGTTTAAATACACATAATCTGAAACCATACTAAAGCAGTCACATTTTACAATTTAATCACTAATAATAGATACTTTAAGTGTATTTTTTTCTTATTTGGAAAAACAGGTTCTATTAAACTAATTGAGCCTTGAGAACAGGTTCTACTAAACTAATTGAAAAATTATGTTAAGCTAACTTAAAGGTTTACAGAAAGTGGAAAAAAGAAGGCCATAATAACAGTTTAAGATTCACTCTCGTACATACACACAGAATTCACTTTTATGTTTAGTGTGCAACATATAGGCCACGTGTTATTTCATATTTTTAAACAAACATTAAAATACTTGTAGCTTGCAATTCCTAAAAATATAAATATTTTAAACCTTTTAAATTAATTAAGAAAGTATTTATACAAAGTGATACTATTAGAATTTATACCTAGCAAGATACATTCAAATGTATCGCCTACATGCTTAATAAGCTTTTCATTGAATGGAGAGATGCTCTTAGTCCCACCACTTCCTCGAGAGCCCTGGAAATTGAGAAGGTGCCTCAGGGATCCATTCCCAAAGGGAAATCTTTCCTACTTTCAGAGGCCTTCACTTCTGGAAGACGAATGAAGGTGATATGAAAATATTTGTCCTTTTCAGCGCATGGTTCTCTAACAGAACCCGGGAAGGTAAAGAGGGTGGGCCTTAGAGAGCTTTCTGCAGGCACCTTGCTGAAAGTGTTCTCATGTGCTAGTAGAATACTACAATCTGCAAACTTTCTAATATTATAATACTTATTGGCAGGGCTTTTTTTCTCACAGAACACCCAGAATGGAGTTCCGGCAACTTTTTTGGATGGAACCTTGTAGAGTAGGCAAGGCAGGTTGTATGACATGTGTGAGTTCCGGCACCTTGTTGTTGTTTTTTAGAAAAAAAGCACTGGTCATTCATTTTTCAAAGGGTTCTAACAGCATATATAGCAAATAAACATTTGCTATTTGGCTGACCAACCACACTTAGCAGGTAGTCCTCAATGGAACTACATCTATATCTTGAACGAAGTATGCAGGGGGTACCTCTGTCTTAGGCTCAGTATTTTTCAATGTCTTCATAAATATTCTAGATGAAGAGATAGAAAGGGAACTCATCAAATTTGCAGACAACACCAAGCTAGGAGAAATAACTACCACTTTACATGATAGATTCAAGATTTGGAAGGACCTTGACAGACTTGAAAACCGGGCCCTATCCAACAAAATACAATTCAGTGGTGAGAAAAGTAAGATACTACACTTAGGCAATAAAAACCAATGCAGATGTGGAATAGGTGGTGCCTGGCTCAAAGGTAGCCAATGTGAGAGAGATCTAGGTGTCCTGGTAGACCATCACTTAAGTATGAGCCAGCAGTGTGGGGCAGCTGCCAAAAAAGCTAATGCAGTCCTAGGCTGCATCAACAGAGGGATAATTTCAAGGTCACATGAAATGATAGTACCACTTTATGCTGTACTGATGAGCCCACACTTGGAATACTGCATCCAATTCTGATCACCATGGTACAAAAAAGACGTTGAGATGCTAGAAAGAGTGCAGAGAACAGCAACAAAAATTATAAGGAGTCTGGAGGCTAAACTATATGATATATGATTGAGGGAACTAGGCATGTCTAGTCCAACAAAGAGAAAGACTAGGGGTGATATGATAACAATCTTCCAGTACTTGAGGGCTATCACAGAGAAGAGGAGCTCAACTTATTCTCCAAAGTATTTGATAGCAGGACAAGAAGTAACAGGTGGGAGATCATTAAAGAGAGAACCAACCTAAAACTAAGACAAATTTCCTGACTGTGAGAACAATTAATCAGTGGAATGGCTTGCCTTCAGATGTTGTGGGTGCTCCATTGTTGGAGTTTTCAAGAAGAGATTGGACAGCCATCTGTCCAGAATGGTCTCCTGCTACATGCAGGAGACCATACTAGAAGACCTCCAAAGCTCCCTTCACTCCTATTATTCTATGTTCTATTTAGTAAGGGGTAATAATAAGTTCAGGGAAGACTGTCTATTTTGTCTCCTTCATTTCAGCTTGTAGTCCTACATACTCCCCAAGAAAAAACAAATGGGAATCTTTTGGTTGCAAATAATATTTATGCTCTAAAAAGTACACTAATTTTCTCTATCTGTCTGAAAGAAGTGAGGAGAAAATTATGTGTCATTTTTCAGGCCAGGACTACTTCCAATATTAAAATTGATGAAGAAATCAATATTAGTGGATCTTGCTGGGGTTCTGAGATCCTAGCAACTGCTCTGACTCCAGCATTTAACCAACCTATGACTTCTACAAGCAAAGACCCATTGGCACATCATAAGGCGACCAGTCATTAGATTTCAGAGGTGTAGATCCACCCTCTCCCAACTGTATTAGTCCCCAATCTTTGATCGCAAGAAAGCAGGATGTGGATCATGTATATACAAGAGTGCAAAGAATATAGCCATAAGCAAATTTACAACAAGCCATGGCTATCTTCTTTGGATAATTCCAGGGACCAATAGTCTGCATCCTTCATTCAAAAGTATACAACAATAGCATTCTTAGAGCTATCCATGCTGTTGAGAATGAAGACATGCAAGCAAGTGGGTTTATATTAAGCAAGTCTTATGGCTTACTGTGAACTGCAGAGGAGCAGAGGTGTCTGCAGGACACATTGCTTTAGTTAAAATGACAAAAGCAGCATCATGATAAGCTCCACCCAATTTGTATGTATTTACATATATGAGATGTACATACACACATGCATGTACACACACACACACACACACACACACATATATAATAGGAAATCCTCGAACTCTGGGAAGGATATAAACCATCTGTTTATTGTTAAAAACTAAAACAATAAAAACAACTATTTACAATACTAAAAACAACCTAAGCTATCGCTGGTCCACTGCCAGCATTGTCAGAGTGAGTGTCAGGGGGTGGGGAGTTTTCTTATAAACCTTGCTAACTCAGTTTCTTGCTCATTGACCATGTGATAGGGCCGTCCATCCTAACTGGCCATGATTGCCTCAGTTGTTCCGCCTCCCCTCGTTTGCATTCCAATTTCGCAGCCTTCTTTCTTCCCATTGTTTCTTTTTCCATCCTTCCCATCCTTGTCGATCCTATCTTTCTTAATATTATTGCTGCCGGTGTATCTTCCGATCGCCCCCCCCCCCTTGGTCATTCTGGGCCGCATGTCCAGGTCTGGCATTGTAGATGCCTTTCTGTTGCTGCTGCTCCCCTTTTTTCCCGTTCATCCACCTGCTGTTCCTGCCCTCTGCTGCTTAGCCCTATCGGCCCTGTTCCCCCCCGTTCCCTTTGCGCTTGGGTGTGCATGCATACAGTAGTATCCTATCCCACTGTCTCGTCCGTATATTCGATCAGCTGGAGTGACTGCCGAAACACTCCCAGATTCACTCCATCATCCGCGCCCAGCAGATGGCTCCCCGTGTGCGTGCGTGCGCTTGTGCCGCAGTGTTCTCCCCCCGGCTCGCAAGGTTTCGCACAAGCACGAAGCCGAAGACCCCAGCCTGAAGATGACAAGTGGGACCTCGTCGAAACGTCGCCAAGATACTCTCAATCTTACACAGGAAAAGACCCGAATACGCCAAGACCTGCATACATGTACCCATGAAAATCTACGAAAACAAATATACACATATATATATACATACACATACACACACACACACACACACACACATATGATTGGTAATAATGGTAAAGATTTGACTCTTGGGTGCATTCATCTCAAAACCAAAAATAACATTGACCCCTGAATTAGAGAAGAATCCCAGACGTATGGTTGGGGGTGCGGGGAGAATGACTGGTGGTGGAGGCACGGGGGAAAGCCCCCCCGGCCTCTCGTAGGTATCAAAGGGATGTGTGATGGGAAACAGAGAGGGGAGGTGAAGGGCTTACGCACAAGTAAAAGGAATGTATCCAGAGCGCAGGAGCACAGGCAGCTGGGTCCGATCACACGTTCACGTAGCCGGATGCAGGCACTTGAGGGCTGCATATAAGTTCCACCCTTAACTGCCTTTTTCAACCCTGATGATGTCGGGAGTGCCCGACGAAAGCTTGGTTGCCTTGTATTTTAAATGTTTTAAATGCTTTTAATGTTTTAAATGCTTTTAAATATTTTAACCTTCTCTTGGTGGTCAATGTTATTTTTGGTTTTGAGACACACACACATATATACACACACACACACACACACACACACATATATATATATGTGTGTGTGTGTGTGCGTGTGTGTGTTGAGCACCTGTGAAAGTAGGATTGATGGATTAAAATGGATTCTTCTGTTTGCTTCTATATCTTCCTTTCTTATACACTTCTCTGCTACTTATTTCTCTTTCTTTTCATCCCCACCTATCTCTGCCTCATGCTTTGCCCCAGCACATCATTATTCATATCCTGTATTTTGCTTCAGTCCTAACACATGGATCTTAAAAAGAAAGCTTCATGTCCACAAGGAAGATATAATCTAAATCATTGTTTTTCTAACTTGCCAGCTTGGCAAATGCATAGACTTCTAATCCCAGAACTTCCCAGCTAGCATGCTGGCTAGGAAATTCTGGGAGTTGTCAACTTTAAGATGTATAGGTTTCAAGTTAGAAAAACACTGATATAAATGGAAATATAAATATCAATAGGACTTGGATTTTATCTAGATCAAGACCATGCTGCCTAGTGCTGACCCAGATTTCAAATAACTTATCATGAACTGTTTATCTAAACCTGAAGTGAAAAGAAGATACAAGAATATAGAAGGAAAAAGAAGAGATGGACACAAAAATGTGCAAAAATAAAAAATTGAGCCCATCAAGTTTTTAAAGATATTCTTCCTCAGGAAAAAATAGATGCATAATTTCATCTGGTGGAACAAAATCCTGGTTTATTCACTTCCTTCCTCTTTTTTCTTTTTGTTCTTTTCTGTTACGAAATATCATATACAATTCCAGATATTTGGGGCTACACTAAACTCAGACATCATATTCAATACTAAGTGGTTATGGAAGTTGTAGTCCAACATCTGGATGGCATCCAGTTTATTGTACTTTTACTGCCAGGAAGTAAATCTGAGTTTCCCGCCTCTGGGGCCAAAATAATTTGATTGGTCTAAAATTTAATTCGTTTTGACTCTGGCAAAACATGTCCTGGCTTTATGTATTATGCCTTTATCTATTTGCTTAATTTCATTTCCTGGCCTTGGACTCAAGATGGAAGAAAAAAAAATGTACACTTCCATTTTAACTCAATTGCTCCTCTCTCTCTCTCTCTGTGTGTGTGTATGTGTGTGTTTGTAGTTGCCAGGTGTCTGGAATCCTCATTCTCATTGCCAAGCCCATTGTTAGTTTGATTTGAAACTCATGTGAAGTGGTACATCAAACATTGGCACAGGCTCAGCAAGTGTGAAAGCCCTGAACCTATGAATGACTCTGGCTATTTTATTTTTTTTACACTTTAAAAGACCATCTGCCTGTAAAAATCATCTATAAATGCTCCAAATATTTAATGTAAGCAAAGAAAAACATTGACATTTGGCTTAACTAGTGGAGGCTCAAGAGGGCTGGTGAGAACCAGAGAGCTTTATGCTGACATCCTGCTTTTGGGAAAATGAATTTAAGAGCATTTTAAAATAAGTGAACAGAAATGAAAATGAAAAAGGACACCAAAATACATCTGCTTTCAACATCAGTTGTACTTGCTGCTGAGTGTGTGTGTGTGTGTATGCATGCATACAGTGTGTATAAATAATGATTGCTGCTATTTTAAACCATTCTTTTAATGCTGTCCTCTGACTCCCATCTGTGGGCCTGCTCCCTGCCTTTCATTCCTCCACTCAGATGGTCTTTTAAAGTGTAACTCTCAGCCTCCCCAAAAACATTATATGCCTCCGTTTTTATAAATTCTGAAAAAGGAGGAGAAAGAGTCTGAAAGAGAAAGCAGCCAGTTCAAAATAAGCCATTGAACTTCATGGCTGACTGGAATCGAAATCAAACCCAAAGTCACTTTCCCACCTGCCCAATAATGGCACTACTAGGGTCTAGGACAGGGGTAGTCAACCTTAGCTCTTTTATGACTCGTGGACTTCAATTCCCAGAATTGAAGTCCACGAGTCATAAAAGAGCCAAGGTTGACTACCCCTGGTCTAGGACAACTCACCCTGGCCAACTCACAACAGCCAATTCACTGCAGCTAACTTGCCAGAGGACAACTCACTGCGGGACAATTCAACGCTGCATTAATCATTTCATTCAGTTGCTTTTATTATGGGTGATAATAATATAAATTATTTTAAATCTTGTATTTCTGGATTGACTTTATTATTATTATTAGCTATGGTTCTATTGAAATCAATCTAACTTTTGAATTTGTTGAATTGTCCTGTGGCGAGTTGGCCCACGGCCAGTTGGCCATGGCAAGTTGGCTGTGGCCATTTATCCCATTCTGCACCAGTATGCCAGTGTCACTGAGCATTCTCTGTGCCAATAAAAGACTGATTATATGAGACAAAGTGCTAAATGAAGGACCTGACTGTTGATGTACTAGTTCTTTAGGGAGGAAAAGACCTCTGCTTTTCATACCAATGGTTCACAAGGGATAGATTTTTCAGATAATTGAATTGAATCAGTGATAATTTCACAAAAGTCAAATTATAAACCATGCATGCCAATGGATTTGCATTCTCATTTTCAATAATGACACACTAAAGCAGAGGCAAAGAGAATTTTTAATTCTTTTTAATTTGCTGGCTTTCCTCTTGTTCTTTAACAAGCAACAAATATCCAGTCATTTAGTTAGTGATTGTGTGTGTGAGAGAGAGAGAGGGGGGGAGGGAGGGAGGGAGGGGGGGGAGGAGAGAGAGAGAGAGAGAGATGTGATGAAAGGCAATATTCCATTTCTCAATTTCTATATAATATGTTGCACTTACATATCAGGAAAAGAGCATCCAAAACTTGATAACCACATAGCTGATTCAGGTTACCATTTAAAATGGAAAAATTGGATTCAGAATGTTGAACAAGCAATTATGGCTAAAAGTGAAATGAGGCTCACTGGATCTTAATGTACAGTACTTACATGATTCCTCAAAAGTAAGACCTACCCTGAAAATAAGCCCTAGCTTGATTTTGGGGGGTGGTCCTAATATAAGCCCTACCCCAAAAATAAACCCTAGTTTTGGGGGGAGGCACACACCTAAAAAACAATCTAGGGCGGGGGTGGGGGGTGGAGCACCATTGCAGCCAGGCCTCCCATGAATTGACACCTGCCTCGCCTTGCTGGCCCACTTCTTCTGCAGTGCCCCCTGGCCTGCATTTCACCATCAGAGGCCTTTCTGGAAGGCCTCTGCAGCCAAGAACCAAGCTACGGGTTCAATTTGTAATTTGGTTCTCAGCTACAGAGGCCTTTCCGGAAGGCCTCTGATGACGAAATGCAGGCCAGGGGGCACTGCGCGTGTCAATCTAGAGCTCCATTCTCAGCTGCAGAGGCATTTCCTTCAGCCGCAGAAGACATGGGCTAGCTGGGCAGGGCTATTGGTGCTGCCGCCGCCACGAGCTAAGACTGTGGAAAAGACATCCCCCAAAAATCAGACCTGGTGCCTCTTTTGGAGGCAAAAAAATATAAGACTGGGTTTTATTTTCAGGGAAACATAGTACCACCATAATGTTGGTCAAGGCCTCCAGATGGCACTATGAAGCAATAGTTTGAAGATATAGCATGGTTGTTTGCTGCTTTGGGTACAATTTACACTATTCTTGCATATAAAATCATTTTAAGGTGATTGTATTGCTCTAAATTAATACAAAAATTTTAGGAGTTCTCATCAGCTGAATAACTATCTTTTATTGGGTTCCTTTTAACTGAAATATCTGGAGCTGGAGGTTCCAGCCCAGGGTTGAGACCTGAGTGCCACACAACAGGTGAAATTCCTGTTACTTGCCCCAGTTCCTGCCTACCTAGAAGTTCAAAGGCATGCAAATGTGAATAGATAAATAGGTACCACTTTGATGGGAAGATAACAGTATTCTGTGCACCTCGGTGTATAGTCATGCTGGCCATATGATCATGGAAATATCTTCAGACGACACTGGCTCCCTCAACTAAGAGGAGATGAGCACCGCCCTTAGAGTCAGACATGACTAAACAGGGGAAACTTTTACCACACTATTATCCCCACATACCAGCATAAGAGGTTTTGTCCTGTAAGCATGAGAACTTCTATAATATACCTTTCCTTCACTACACCTAAAACTGTATTTACAGTCTTCCAATGTTAAAGTAGGTTTTCTCTCTTCTCCCAACAAATATTCATGTGTCTGAACACATGGGTTGGTATCTCTATCTCAGTTTGTGGATTTGAAGCTCAAAGACTGCCAAGGAATAGTTAAAATAATCCATACTAAATCCATACTCAAACCTAGACACTTGGATAAAAGTAGGAAGAAGCAGAATATGATCTATTACAGGAAAAACAATCAATACTGCTTCCCCCCCCGAAATAGATCATATTCTGTTTCTTCCTGCTTTTATGTGCCCTGATTCTGGGATTATATAATTCTTCATACTACATGCAGCATGTACTGCATACTAGATTTTTTTTTTTAGCTATGATTGGCCAGCCTGGCTAGGAATTCTGGATGCCCTAGTCCAGGGGTAGGCAATCTTGGCCCCTTTATGACTTGTGGACTTCAATACCCAGAATTCCTGAACCAGTCATGCTGACTCAGGAATTCTGCGAGTTGAAGTCCACAAGTCATAAAAGAGCCAAGGTGGCCTACCCCAGCCCTAGTCTGAAAATACAATACGTCACTGGAAGCAGCTACCATACTCAACAATGTTGTGTTGCTGAAGCTTCTTAAAAGGACTAACTTCCCCAAGATATGGCTAATTTACATCACGTGGGAAACTTTCCTGCTTGATGTGAATTAGAATTATCTCAAAGGGCTCAATAATAACATTAGCAATGGTAAGATGGGGACAAAGAAAAACTTGAGAAAAAATAAAGCAGTTTTATACATGTTTATCAAGTCCCTCCAAAATGAAGATTTTCCATGGCCAAACTTCCTTCAAGATAGTTTCCATGTACTCTTATAATTTTGTCTTCCACCTTCTCATGAATAACAGGGATCGGCAAGGATCTTTAAGATAATAAGTGCATGACAGATCATTCCTCTTTATTTTCAGGGAATCAGATGGCTCAGTTTTCATACCTAAAGCTAAATCTGTATTATACAAGATATACTATATTTTAGCAAATCAATTGCATATAGCAACTATGACTTCAGGATATGCATCCTAAAATGCATGAAGATTCATCCAGTCAGGTCACTAGAATCAGGTTCCATATAGTCTTGTTCTAATAGCAACAAGGAAAACAAAATAAAAACGCCCTGTTCTTGTGAAAATATGTCTTCCTCTAGTGGAATCCTGACGATTATAGCAGTGCAAAGCAACGTAAAATAGGAAGCAAACCACATCTATACAGATGACTCTTATGAGGAATATATAGGTCAACTACCCAATAATTAGCCCAATGGGAATGCAGCCAAGAAATCAAAACAACAATCAAATGCAACTCTGTGATGGAAACTTTAATAATCCATGCAGCTAGGCCACCAAATGTTCATAATCCAATTCCTGTACACAATTGATCTGAAAACTGGGCTGAACATGTTCTGAACATTCTAAATATTAAATTCCAGGAAAGAATCACACTTAATAACTACTCACATATTTACATACATACATACTTACAACTACTACATTCATACCAATAAACTATGCCAATAACCAGCAATATTCTGCTGAATATTATATTTTTGTACTTGAATACCAAGAGATTCTAATAGAGACATAATAGCATAAACAAGTGCATGTACAATACAACCATAGAAAACCTGAAGCATTCAAGATGTTTTGAATCAATCATACAATCTGCACCAATAGTCATATACTTTTGGAAGCTGTCTATAACATCTGGAGCAAATCAGCTTGCCAGCTTCTACTTTATGAGTTCTAAATTTTATTTTTCTAAATGACAGAGGATGACTGCTATTCATTAGCCATAGCATCTAGATTCAGCAGAAACAAAATGCAATAGAGAACTTCACATTCCTTTCAAACAGTATTCTTATTTTGTAATATTTTAATACTTAAATCTGTATTTGCTACAAGTACATTCCTTAGATTCTTCAGTAGCCTGATCATCCATTTAACCATAAACTACTGCTACTGAAATGAATGCAATTTTCCCAGGTAAGTGTGCATAGTTTTAGCTGTAAATTCCTAGGACACTTTAGAACAGAAGCCTGATAGTATCACCAATCATAAACTATTATGCACTAAAAAGTGATAGAAGAGGTGGGGAAATTGGAAGACTATAGAAAACAATTTATTTGGAGATTCCATATAATTTTTGAGCAAGAGATGTATTAAAATGTATTCCAGAAGTTCCATCACTCCCAAAATACTTCAGTTTCTTACTTCCCAGAAGTGTCATTAAAATACATCCCTAAGCATTTTTAGGCATTTTTATGCTTAGATCAAGCTTATAAATTTGGCTGAACCTTATCTTCATGAGCACAATATAACGCTTTAAAACCATTTATACTTATTTCACCTCCCCCAATAGAGCATTCGATTGTGTAATACAAGTTCAAATGTAGAACATTAAAAGACTTTCCTTCCAATCAAAGTGATACCAGATACTCTTGACAACAAAGAACAAAGCAGAAATAATGGATGAAAGGCAAGCAACAGAAAGATAACAAAGTCCCATGGTTAAAACTCCCCCTAAAACAAACAGGCCAAGGATGTCAACATCACTAAGAGTCAGGTTTTGAGTTGGTCTTATCAATGGCCTTTCCCTAGATTAAACACAAGTTGAAACTTTACAGATTTCAGAATGAATTAGGAACCATGAGATAGAGGACACTGAAGTTGAAATAAAAAACAAGATAGGCTCCAGAGAAAATTGGGGATACATTTTTATTTATTCAAGCTGACCATCAGAATCTATTCTGATTCTAGAATCTCTGTAAAATGTTGTTGCCAACCTTTTATTCAGCACTCCACTGTCCTACAGATTGTTGCAAACAAAGCAAATCAGGCAGGAAAGGAATGATTGGGAATTAATATTTGGAAATATTAGGAATACTGAAGAAAATTGGATGCAGTGATCACAAGATTTGTCTTCATTTTATGATCAGATTATCATTGTCCCTTATAGCAGTCTCAGGCTTTCAGATAGTTGGCAAGTTCATGGAAAGGGAGTATTTAGGTTCTGACGGAAAACAACCCAAGGAACCAAATATGAGGATAAACAGGGGTGGGTGTCAATCAAATTCCATTTGCCTATAATTACTGGAATCTTTTGGAATGCTGCAACTGTAATAGTAAAAAGGCAAAGAAAAAAAATACTAGGGTTGGGTAGTGCTTCAATTCAGTTCAAAAAAGGTGCTGGAAGTGATGGAAGCAAATTTAGTGCCCAACTGCAACTGCTTAGAGCAAATACATCTTTTCCTGGGATTGCATGGCAACTGTGGATGGCAGTCATTTGATCCTAGGGCCATGGTAGTGAGCCCTCTCTGTGGGCACGTGCACCGTCGCCCCAGTCCTAGGCCTTCAGCTGGATTTTATAAAAACCTTTTCGCTTTAGTCCTCCACCGTCGTGTTGGGGGAAAAAAAGTTTCAATCAATCAATTTCAACTTCTCCCAGGAAAAAAAAAAGATGTCGCAAAGTTGGAATTGATTGATTGAACTTTTTAGTCCCACCCAGTCTGCCGTTACCACCACAGCCACGCGCAGCCAATTGGCCACACCTGGCCAATGGGCCACGCCCACCAGGCACCCGACGATACATAAGTGGATTTTGGGTTTCAGTTTGGGCACTCGGCCTCTAAAAGGTTTGCTATCACTGTCCTAGGGCAAGATTGGCTGGTTTTAAAGAACTGAAGACAGGTGTTAAATTTACACTCCCATTACCTTCAAATGATCTTTCATAATCAAATCCACTCTGCACAAGCCTACGGTGAGAAACAAATGATGCATAAGGCAAAGAACTGTAGCTTGGGATAAGTGATACCAAGAAATGGTGAGAAGAATGTTATCCTTCTCTCAGCTTGTTCTTGCACCTTTCTCCAAATCTGAAGAAGAATTTGGCTAGTTTCATGCTGGAAACAGTTTTGATATATCAGGCTTCAGCCTACCTATCAGCCTAGTTCCTCTAGAGAAATTCTGAAGAGTTGGCTGGGGGGGGGGGGCAGAGGGGAGAGATGAAAAAGTGATCTGAATGTATTGTTGTGGCTGAACTTGACAATGTGATCAGATAAAGAATAGGAAAGAAAGAACCATCTCAAAATATTGTTTTATAAAAAGAAAATGATACAAGGGGAATAATTCTTCCAGAAGAATTTTACCAAATCATATTCAACATCCAGGAACTGAAGCAGATCTGGCAAACTCAAAGAAATCCTAGTTTATAATTAAAAACCAGCAGCTTGAATTGTCTTTCAAACACAGGATTATTGCTCACATTTGATTTACCAGCGTGCTCTTCTGCAGTCCATTATCTTACACTACAAATAGAATAGAATAATAGAATAGAGTAATAACTTTATTTTTCACTCTGAATGTACACTAATTGGCATACATTAACATGAAATTTTGTTGCATACAGTTCTCAAAGGGTCACCACCTCCAAAATACGTTACATAAATATGACAAAAATAAATAAATAAATAAATAAATAAATAAATAAATAAATGCAACTTCTTCTAGATATTTTCATGAATCTCTTGCATCATTCTCTAAGAGATGGACCCAATCCATGGGCATCTCTTTGCTACCATCTCATGAGAAATCACTCAGTGTGAATTCCAAAATGAGTGACAAAGAGCTAAATTCCTTTAGTGACAGCATGATTAGTTGGTCATTTCAGAAACTTCTAGCAGAAACTTGTCTGTCCCCTGGCAATCTTTTCTGCCCCTTTCTTATCCTCTCATTCCCCTAGGCAGTCTCAGGGTGGGATGCAGGAGGCCATTTGTTATGAACGCCTAATAGATATTGGAAACTTCAATATACTTGGCAGCTAGTAAAAAATAATAATTTTGAAAGGGGTCACAAGGTGAATTCTTTCATTTGAGTGCTCCCAAAGTTTTGCAAAGACAAATAAGTGTTCTCAGCTGAAGAGAGTCATGCAGCACTGAATAATGCTTCTTCAGATAAGTAGGTTCCCCTGTGTTCTATGGAGTCTACTTTTCATTAAGGGTTTAAATATGTTTAGGATTTCAGTTTGACAAAACAGAAAGCAGCCCAAATTCCCCATTCCAAAAATGATCAAGGCGATCTCTACTCTCAGTTCCAACAACCTTCCATGTTCAGATTATGTATTGCCAGTTAGTCACTGGACAGAATCAAATCCAAGTGTCCAGTTTTGCAAAGCAGATATCCCCAATTTTTTTTCTATCAAGATTTGATATTTGAAAATTATACATCAAATTGACATTAGTTAATATTTTTATTTTTCCCCCAACCTTTTTCAGACATTTTGTGATCAATTCTATTTCACAGGGTTTTTTTTTTTATTTTGTTATGTATTGATGAATGGTTGCTATACAGGGCATTTGTTAAGCAAGTCTACCTGTACTGAATTATCAGAACCAAGGAATTTTAGCTTGATATCCTAGCAATAAAGAAATAATCATCTTTAAAATAAGAGTTTATCTAACTTTATTGCCATTAAAAGCCACCTTCTACTGCTTAAAGAATGTATGACGTCACTCTCCATCTACTCCCAGCCTGTTGCAAATTCGAAACTTGTTTTCTGCTTCAAAATTGCCATCTTCCATCTAAGCAATGTTAGACCTTTTCAAGTGAAGTCCTTGCACACTGCCTTCTCATCTAATGAAAGCTCTGATTGGCTACAGAAACCAGCATATCCCTCCCACCCAACTTCTGGTCACTACTCTGTGCAATCATTTCAATTGGGTGCCAGGTTCCTATGTTATCCACTGCTCAGCAGCTGCCATTTTTAATTATTTTGTGGGATGATCCGACAGTGCACTTTCCTTGTCTCATGTTTTCCCAGCCTGTTTAAAAGTGTATTTCTCCTTTCAATCCATACATTTGCCTTTTGTGGGCACCAATTTGGTGTCTACTCAGGTTAAATAAACCATGGAGTAAAACCTATGAATTGGTAAAGATGAAACAATCCCTAAAAGGAAAAGACAGGCAGACACTGATTATTGCCTTCCCTGCTTGGATGGGAAGGACAAAAAAAAGTTGTGTGGTAGACCTAACATGGACTGACTGATTCCATTGCCAACCCAATGTCTAATAACTGTGGCCCAGTTGTCAAGCACCCAAAGTGTAGTCATGTGACCATGTGTGGGGCAACCATCAGACCAAATCTGGGTGGTAGGTATCTTCTAGGTAGGTCCATCAGAACTTCAAATGGTGGCTAAGTTGAGGACTACTTACAATGCAGAAGTGCTCTCTGAATTTAACTATGTGAACTGTTTCTCCAGTTACTTTATAATTCTTTTCTTAATTGTTTGCCCATTTACAAGACACCTAAATACCTAAGCATAATACTAAAATAATCACCTATATCCTTGTTCTATTTTTGAACATTTTCTCTTCCAACTCCAGCTTATCATTATGCAAAAGTGTTCTTTCCCCCTCCTTTGATCCTTTTGTTTATATTAAGGCCTATACCTCAAGGAGTTTATTTATTATGTGCCACTGGTAACACCTTGATACTGACACAGGACTGGTTGAGCTGGATTGATTGGCATTATTATCATTTAAATAGGTCAAATTGTTGCATTTCTATGTTGTCCTTCATTCCAAAGCATATTTACTGAATGGAAGCTCACATACTAAAGTTCTTGGAATGGCTGCTCTGAATATAACCAGAATCATGAAGGCACTGCTTTAGAAACTTTGGCAGTTTCTAGTTTATGTGTGAAACAAGAGTATAGCAAACACTCATCCCATTTTCTTCATGATAAAACCATGGTAGAGGAAACTGAGAGACTGGCCCAAGACTAACAATAGAACATCAGTGTCATCACAGCAGTATCATCACTGTGATGCTCAGCATTTGACCATGTGTGTGTTTTTTGCACCTGCTCTTCCTCCCACACCATTCAAATTCCAGGAGGCCTTCCTTAAGGCAGTGATTTCTCAAGAGAGGCCCAATCCCTGGCTTCTGCAGAAAGGGCAAGGACAAGGGGTGGGGCTTGGAAAAGAAAATCTAAAACCCAAGTTAATGGAGATAAGGGTAAGAGAAGAAAGCTACTCATTTTACTAACAGATCTTCTTTTGGTGATGCTCACTTCCTTCTCCAGTTGACTTCCATTTCACTTTGGGGGGTGAAAGATTTCATGAAGCAAAAATGATTGAAACTCGGCCACGCTACATCATCAACCGTCCAGCTTATTCTAGCAACTACTTTGATGAAGAATTTGACAGGAAAAGTAGAAGTTATCCCCTTGGAGAGAAAATAAAGAATCTTTTCAGGTAAGTGGGATATTATAGATTGTAAAACAATAGGGTTGCCAGGTGTCCACTATTTGAGTGGACAGTCCACTTTTTCACATTATGTTCACTATTTTTTTTCACAAAATAGTGGACATTTTTTTATTCAAAAGCTTTATGATGAAATGGTACGTAATCTAAAGCTGTAAAGTCTACTTTTTTTACTACTTAACCCCCACCCCCACCCCGCTTGTCCGTTATTTTTTGGAAGCAGACCTGGCAACCCTATAAAACAAACATGCTCTCCAGATTTTTGGATCCCCTAGCCCTTGATGGCAAATGCATTAATCGTCTAGATTTTTTTCAACAGATATTGTAAAATTTAGCATCAGATTTTGGTTTGTACAATCCAAAAGCAAAGAGATCAACTTTCATCCAGCAATCTTTTCCAGTAAATTTAATCCCAGATTTTTCCCCCCAATCAATTCATTCAGAATTTGCAGTCAAAGGAATAATGCAGACTTAGCATCACAGGTACCCAAATCTTAGAGGCATTGGAAAGATGTGGGAAATAGCCCTAGGTTTCTTCTTTTTTGATAAGAATTGTTCAGTAAAGGACAAGTAGAGTATGTTCCCATTGCCAAGGCCAAGTAAGATTAGACTAGGTAAACTATGCAAAGAGGAAAATACAAAATTACTTTTCCAATAGAACATCATAAAGGTTGCAGATAAGGGAACTGGCTGTACTAATTCAGTGCCAACATACCTTCCATTTGCCTTTATTTGTTATTGAGTAAATATGATGCTTTTTATTAAGAAAGAACAAAATATTGTTTAGTAGCTCCTAAGAATTTTTTCATATATATATGTATGTATGTATCTGTGCATATACAGACATGTACAGGCACACCCAATACATTACAGGAATACTTTTAAAAAGTAAGCAATATTGATGAACAAAAAGACATTTGTGCAAACTACAAAGCTCTTTAAAAATATTTTAAAAAATCTCTTGCCCTTTATTATTTCAAAGCAAGTTTTAAATTATTTTTTTTTCCAAAAATGCTTTGTGGTTCAGGGCATGGACATTTTTACATTTAGTTCTTTTCAAAAAATGTGGGTCAAAATACATAAGAAAATTTCCAAGCTGCATTACAGTTTCTTAGTGTGGTATTATTTCTAGTTCACCTGAAGAAATGAGGTGTGGTACACATAACAAAATAAACGACCTCCTGTCTTTGCCCTGAAGCCTACAGTCTAAAAGGCTATAAGGAAAGGAGGAGTCTCAGGCAAAAACAGAGGTCAGAGCAAAAGGTGAGTTTTGATCAGTCCATCACCAAAATTAGCCATGCAGCCTTCTGCTTTGTGACATCTATCTCACCATCCATCTTCATTAACCCAGCCTTTCATATAAGAAAAAAAAATCCTTTCCATCAACCCTAATTCCTGGCAATAGAAACTTGGCTTGATCTCTATTTTACAACCAAGCATAGACAAATAAGTGTTTACATTCATACTTTATAAAATATTTTATATTGGGGATATCATATGCATGCCTAGTTATCCTCTGAGTTTTCAACTTTGTTTTAAAGAGAAGAAAAAACATACCCAATTTAATGCAGAATAAAAGTACAGAATATCAATAATAGTATAATTCACGTGCAAGAAATATGCAATTAACAACCGTATTCTGTAGCAAGAGCATTTTTTATTATTATTTGAATAGTATGCTTCTATGCATGTCATTGATGTAAGCTTTTGCTAGATGTCATTGATGTAAGCTTTTGCTAGATGTCAGTTAAATATAGGCATAACCGAACTAGCTTTACTTAAGTAAACTGGATGCATTACTTTAAACTACATAGCAATTCTCATGTTGACTTTAGATTTGGGTGGCACCCAATGTGATTGAATGGTCTCTTAAGTGGACAGCGATGGAATTATGCCAAATAAATAATTGCTTTCTGAATGATCTCATAGATACATGATCAGAGCTACTTTAGATTCTTAGTGGAAAAGAACCCATTTTGGTAGCAAATGTACAACACACCTCTTACGTTTGTTATATTAATGCTTAACCAAAAGAAGCAGTAGCTTAATTATTGCCACTTATTACCAATGTTATTGAAAATTAAAAGCCTGACAGCTTTCATGTTTAACCAGGAAACCTAGTTCAGGTTGAAGGACTTCTTTAGCTGTGATTAACTCCTTATGTTTTCAGAATTAACTGTTTTTTGTTCAGCTTTTTTTTTTGATAATATTTATTCATTGCTGGAGTGATTTGTGCATAATGGTTTCTATGCAAGTTTGGCATTTGTTTAGTACAGAAACTGATTTACTTCTCTTAGTTCTCTAACTATAGGATCACATTGGTGTGAACAGACTTATATTGTGTGTATCTTATCTGTGAGTTGTAATACTCTGATCAGCTCTGCTGAAGTGCCATGTTGGGCTGCTGAGTTAATTAGAAGCCTATCCTGCATACAGATGAGATTAAAGAGAAGGAGAAAACAATCATCTTGAACTCCTCACTGATTTATTAAAGCAGCTGGATTGAGATTACTATTTTATAGTGTGGAGTTTAATCCTGGAGAATAATAGACTTCCTCCACCACTACTCCCTTATTCTAATTTATACCATAACCATTATAGTAATGCAGCACTTACACTGAATTAAGAGTTACAACTGCTATCATTAACATTGCTGTTGCAATATCACTGTTTCTTTACACCTTAAATTTAAATACTCTACAGTAAAGGATTTTGTAATGATCCTATCTGTGTGCAATCAGTGTAGTAGAGCAGTAAGTTATTACTGGAATAAGTTATAATCCTATGCATAATGGAGCATGTGCTTTGTTAGGTTCAAATTTGTGCATTTCCAGGTTAAAAGGTGAGATTAAATAAGGCCTCTAAAAGCCTCTCTAACCAAGCTTTGGGAGACCTGTACTTATTACTGTTCTGACTCAGTCCAACAAATTCTGGGTAGAAGGCTGTACTAAAGTAACTGAGTTTCTTTTGAAGTAATCATTGACAGAACTAGGCTGTTAAGTGCTGTTATATCCAATTTATTTTTTCTGTTCCATTCTGAAGAAGGCTACTTAGGACTATTTTGTTCTCTTAGCTAATTTACTGAACATGTTGTACTATGCTTCCTTGAATTGATAATATAGGAGCTTATTAGAACAATTGATCTTTAATTTTGCAATAATATCCTAGATATAACTGTTTTGCTAAATTTTGATTTGGTTTGAAATTTTAGTATGCAAAAACAATTGAAAACAATTCAAAACTTAGCCCAGATATGATATTCTCTGGAATCTGATGAAACCTGGATTCAGGGCAATATATATAATGTGATGATAATTATGAATGAGGTTGAAGGTTCGTTCTCCCAGCTTGTGGATTGATTTCAGAATGTTTTGTTATCAGGCTAGGTAATATCTTCAACGGAGTTTAGGGGATGTCAGTGTCAGTGTTCTGTTTATAAGGGCTTCAGGTGTGGATGTATCGAGTGAGGGTCTTGTCATTGACACACCCATACCTGAAGCCCTTATAAATAGAATACTGACACTGACATCCCCTAAACTCCATTGAAGATGTTACCTAGCCTGGTAATGAAACATTTGGAAACCAGCCCACAAGCTCGGAGAATGAACCTTCACCCCCATCCGACACCCTAGCTACAGATATTCACCACTATTGCACAATTATGAATAATAGGAGAGAGGCAATTTTTCCATTGTGCCTTCTATGATTTATGCCAGTGCTGTGTGGGTGGTGAAAACAAACCTGAAATGGTAGATCTTTGCTCTAGCTGCATGTTCTGATAATAAATAAACATCTGCCTTCCCATGTTACAGAACAGACCTCATAGTAAATATCTCCTATTAATGTCTTTTCAGATGTTCACCATCTAGACTCAAACTCATCCTTTACAGTCTATTTCCCATACTTGTATGGCTTCCAAAATACAAAATCAGAGATTACATTGTGCCTGATGTCCTTGGTGGAGTAAGTGCTGGAACTATTCAAGTACCTCAAGGTGAAAGAAACTTGCCTTTCCCATATTATTCAAACATTACTGGGTAGAATCATATAGGTAATATGGATGGGTCTATATGAATTGTTTTGTAATGCCAAATATATTCATTTCTAATTTTTTGTAATTTCACCCTTATCCTGCTTTTTGTAGAACTCATCCCCAACATCTATCACTGTTCTGTTACTTTGCCTCACCAATAATTAAGGTTGGGCAACATACAAATTTACAATCAATCACATACAGTCTATACACTAATTTTCATTGCAACTCTGTAACAACACCAAGTAGACAAACACCAAGCAGACAAATTATCCTGAAAGACTAATAGTGCCACATATGTATCATGTTATAATTCATTTCTGAATAGATCTATAGCTCCTTCCATAAAATATTCATCACAAGACGAGCCCTGGAAAGCAGATTTTTTCATGCTGAGAATGTCATATTTTTGCATTATGTGATCTTGAGTGTAATTGTAGGATGGAAGATTTGATATGTTCTTCATGTTTGTTTTCAGGCATGGCTTTTGCTCTGCTGGCCAACCTACCTCCAGTCAATGGGCTCTATTCTTCTTTCTTTCCTTTGATTACCTATTTTTTGCTAGGAGGTATTCCTCAGATGGTCCCAGGTAAGGTTTTGTTTTCCAGTTTAATATTTATTTATATATATTACATGTATGTAATCCTAGTGAATGAAATTATATTATCTGGGTGTTTTTTCTCAGTTTACTATCTCAAATGCTTTCATGAAACAACTGTAAATTATTGGTTTCTTAATTATGATTAAAGCCAGAGCTGAGTCAAAGAACTTCCTTTAGAGTGTAATCAATTACCAATTAACTACTAACTTATATGCAATCCAGATATATTGTACTTCAAAGGACATTTGGTTGTTAATTAAGGGATTTAATTCTAATGTACATTGATGGCAGCAGCTTGAAGAAGACTGATCTATACAAACTTGGGATTGCCAGTTATTTACAGACTAGTTATAATATGAGAAGGTACTCAGCTCACAAATGTAAGATAAGTTTCATATGTGTTTCCAAACAGGTACATTTGCAGTCATCAGTATTATCGTAGGAAACGTCTGCCATGAACTGGCTCCGGATTCTGAATTTCAATATTTTAACCACACAGCTAAGGAAATTATGGTTAACAACACAGCCATGGAAGCAGCCAGACTGGAGATCTCTGCCACCTTGGCTTGTCTGACAGCTTTAATACAAGTAAGAGTTCTTTGCATATAAAACTATAGGAAATGTCCATGTGACCTACAATTCCAGTGACTGAATGTCTGATAGGATTTGCAACCGGAGTGGGATGCATATGGATCTCAGATTTATGCTAAATTATAATTCCCAATAGCCCTCAAAAACATGACTAATAGTAAATAATACAAGGAGTTGTAGTTTATCAACAACTGGAAATCTATATGTTCCTCCTCACTAGTTTTATTGTCCTTATCTGTATTCCTCCACTGCATACTTTGATTTACTCTATGCAATGTGCTTCCTCTTATGAGAATTAAGGAAGTATTGAAATCTGAATTCTTCCCTATCTTGACTGAAATATAGTTTTAATACTTGTTGCATAATGGGAGATCTATCAATTTATATGTCACAGACAGACAAGCAGATGATAAAAATAATGAGGAGTAGGAGTAGGAGGAAGAGTAGGAGGAAGAAGAAGGAAGAGAAGGAGGAGGAGGTGGAGAAGAATAGAATAGAATAGAATAGAATAGAATAGAATAGAATAGAATAGAATAGAATAGAATAGAATAGAATAGAATAGAGCTGGAAGGGACCTTGGAGGTCTAGTCCAGCCCCCTGCTCAAGCAGAAGAACCTGTACCGTCTCAGACAGGTGAATGTCTAGTCTTTTCTTAAAAATCTCCAGTGATGGAGTGCCCATGAATTCTGGGGGTAAGCTGTTCCACTTGGTTGATTGTCCTCACTGTCATGAATTTTCTCCTTAATTCCAGGTTGCTTCTCTCTTTGATCAGTTTCCAACCATTGTTTCCCGTCCTTCCCTCTGGTGCTTTGGTGAACAACCAGGCCCCATCTGCCTTGTGGTAGCCCCTCAGATACTGGCACCCTGCTATCATGTCTCCCCTATTTCTTCTTTTCTTTAGACTAGCCAAACCCAAGTCCTGTAGCCGTTCTTCGTATGTTTTAGTCTCCAGGCCTTTGATCATCTTAGTTGCTCTTCTCTGAATTTTTTCCAAATTCTCAACATCTTTTTTGTGATATGGTGACCAAAATTGGCTGCAGTATTCCAGTTATGGTCTTACTAGGGTTTTATAAAGCGGTACTAATACTTCGCATGATCTTGATTCTATGCCTCTGTTTATACAATCCAGGATTGTATTAGCTTTTTTGGTTGCTGCTGCACACTGCTGGCTCATGGTCAAGTGATCGTCCACTAGAACTCCAAGGTCCCTCTGACAGTTACTGTTTTAAGCCAGGTCTTGCCCAATCTGTATTTGTACCTTTGGTTTTTCCTGCCTAAATATAAGACTTTGCTTTTCTCCACATTGAAACTCATTTTGTTGGATAGGGCCTATTGTTCAAGTATGTCAAGATTTTTTTGGATCCTGAGTTTGTCTTCTGGGGTGTTGGCTACTCCTGTCAGTTTGGTGTCATCTGAAAATTTGATGAGTTCCCCTTCAATTCCCTCATCTAAATAATTTATGAAGATATTGAACTGGGCCTAAGACGGAACCTTGTGGTATCCCACTGCTTACTTCTCTCCATGTGGATATAGTGCCATTGAAGACTACTCATTGAGTACAGTTTGTCAGCCAGCTACAGATCCATCTGGTGGTGATGTTGTCTATTCCACTTTTCCTAGCTTACCAAGGAGTAGGTAA
Organism: Protobothrops mucrosquamatus; assembly: GCF_001527695.2. Classification (NCBI taxonomy): domain Eukaryota; kingdom Metazoa; phylum Chordata; class Lepidosauria; order Squamata; family Viperidae; genus Protobothrops; species Protobothrops mucrosquamatus. Next base: position 52,012 of record NW_015388304.1, read on the forward strand.
TAGGTAGTAGGAATAGGAGGAGAAGAAGAAGAGAATACATCAAAGATTTTTACCATTAGAACAGTAGACATGGAACACAAATTAATGGGGATACTCTTTCCCATGTTTCATAGCACTTAAAGATTGATGTGACCCAGGAAATCCTGTCTTCTACATCTTCAAAAAAGTCATTCAAGGACTACCTGTAGCATATCTTTCCACACAATTGGTTATGCCAATTTTTTTATTATCTGCAGTCTCTTTTTCTGATAAATTCTATTTATTATTGTAATATGACATGCCTGACCATCTATCTGTCCATAGATATGCCTGGGATTTGTGCAATTTGGCTTTGTAGCCATCTACCTTTCAGAGTCCTTCATTAGGGGTTTCATGACAGCAGCTGGTCTACAGATCCTCGTCTCGGTTCTCAAGTATATCTTTGGTCTGAAGATTGAAGCCTACACAGGACCCTTTGCCATTGTCTATGTAAGTGAGACTGATACTATGATTACTGCTGTATCTTACAAGATTGGGTGTACAATCACTGAGATCAAGAGTAGCACACAGATAGTTGGCATTTGTCAGGGGCTACATATGATTGAGGCAAGAAAGAAAGAAAGTAGAACCAAAGCAGGATAGAGATTTATTGAGGAAAAATAAAGTAGAACCAAAGCAGGATAGAGATTTATTGAGATAAAAATAAATATTTATCTTTGATTCTCCACAATTATCTTCCCTAACTTTCACCAGTTTTAAAATATTTAAGTGAAATTTTGACTCAATTACAAAAATTGGGAGTTTCACCTGTTTCCATATAAAGGAAAAGGAAAAGGTTTCCCTTGTCCAGTTGGGTCCAGTTCTAGTGGGTGGTGCTCATGTCCATTTCTTAGACAAGGGAGCTGTCATTGTCCGAAGATACTTCCGTGGTCATGTGGCCAGCATGACTATAGGCCAAAGTACATGGAATACAAAATGTGGAATTATAGTCATGGATTATTCCCCAAAGATAAATGCCCACTGGATGGACCCAGGAAGAACCAACTTATCAGTGTCCTCTGTAGAAGCAGCAGGCTAGGGGGCAGGATGGTTTCAGAATTATGCAGTGTGTATCACAACACAAGCTCCTCCCCTTTTCTACATGTATCCCTATGTTGCACTCATACCCCAAAGGGCAGAGCTTGCTACATGATATTGTGACATTGCTGCCACAATTCTGATGAAAGTAGCAAGAGCTTATGGAGACTGCTGCAACTCACTCTACAAAGAGAGGAATTGACGAAAGTATAATACGAAATCATTAATAATGGTGATGAAATAGTTTCTTCTTACTTCAAAACCCAAGTAACTAAACTATATGAGAATCAAATATGTATGAAAGAAAATATTATTGCTTTTAACCAATAGGATAGTTAAGGGGGCTGTCATTAAATTGATACATATTCATTTCCAAGGTAGCAACAGTTATTTAAATTTCTCGTGTTGACTGAAAGCTACATAAGAAGTTGGACACAGTGGTCTGTAATAACTAATACTAATGTAGCTTTATTGTCCATTTCCTAGAAAGTATAATTATTTGTTTATATTTATTCCTTACTAAAAAGAATTAATTGATTGCTTGTTATAAGCTACCATATACTGTATATCATACCAAAATAATGGAAAAGGAAAGTCCATTTTCTTTGAGCCAATGGTAGCTAATAATGGGTGAAAAAAGCATTGGCTGAAAAATTAACATAGCAACAAAGTCTTGAATAAACATTTAAAGGATGTATTAATGGTATCTGGTGTCTACTGTTTAGAACACAATAACAACAGGGTACTTCTGTTTTTTTAAAAAAATTGAGGGAAATATTGAATATGGTATTATAGTGTATTTACATTAACTTCCAATTATTTTACTTTTTGCTCTTGAACAAAAATTGTTTTCTGGACTTTTTGTTTTTCTGTTCTTAGGTTATTATTTTTCATTATTTTAAATATTTGTTGATAACGTTATTTTTAAGTGTGGTTATTGTTGTTTTAAATAAAAGAAAGAATAAAGTCTGAAGCCAAGAGAAAAAAAATAGGATTCCATTGTCTGCCAAATCTTATACCAAAATTTCAATTTTATTATATGAATTTTTCCCAAATTACCGCAACAGAACAAATAAGCAACATTTTGCCTGGAACCTGTTCTCTTTCTGGGCAACTCTTGAACCTTAAGACCCCAAATGCCAAGGTTTTTGCAATATTAAGGAATGAGCTTACAAATAACAGACAGTTACAATTCATTCTAGTTCATTTTAATTATAAAGGATTAGGAAAAAGCCCTCATAGAGTTTTGGAGTTTCTCAGTTGCCTGTTGTGAGCCTCGAATTTTCTTCTAAAGTCTCAGCAGGATGTTCAGGTTAGATTAAATACATCCTGTCTGTTCAGGCCCTGTTTACTGACCTTTTAATTAACTCAGAGTTGGCTACTGTCAGAACTGCACTTTTTTCTGTTGCTTTGAGTGTTGGCTACCACTGCAAAATGCAGATGTCTAGGTTAAATAATGGTCCCCAATCTTTACATGTTGACTAACAAACACTATACTTTCCATCCTAGTTGACATGTTGAAAAACCTCATGTTCTCTTTTTCTTGTCTAATCCTCTAGACCTTTATTGATATTTGCAAAAATCTGTTGAAAACCAATGTGGCTTCTCTGGTGTTTGCTTTGATCAGCTCTGTGCTTCTCATCATTGTGAAAGAGCTAAATATGAAATATATGAAGAAGATTCGAGTCCCAATTCCCATGGAGATCATTATAGTAAGTAGCAGTTACAGATGTTTTCATTCACCTACCTGTACTATTTTCCTTGGGATTGGTACTGTTCAGAAGCAGAGATAAATTGAAAAAAAAAGAGAACTTTTAAGACTGAGGTAGCATGCCTTTTTGTTGTTCATTTTAGGAAATGCTGATGTGATTATAGGTGAAAGTGCAGTGCATATGGCAATGTAAGAAGACAACTTTACTTAGCAACAATATTTTGTACAATAATTTCACAACTTTTGTAGATAAATAAAAATCACTGGACAATGAGATCAATACAGTAGACTCTTGCTCACTTATATTTTATGGAGGCTCCTAGATATTGAAAGCAGCCATCCCAAATACATTGCAACCTAGATATGTTGAATTCCATATTTCCCAGCCTGCATGATCTTTGTTGTAATTGCAGTCTGAAAACTATTGTCAGATATGGGGTGATTTTGGTCATCCAAGATAAAGCATTGGCATGCGGAGGCTGATCTTGATTGACTTACATTTCGATGAATCCAGGTTCAACATTCTTGAACTATTCAGTAGAAAATGTACATGCAGGTAATGCAGCTTTATTCTAAAGTATTGAAATACGGTTAAAAAAAAGTATAGTAAGATGCTTATATGTCTCTGGTACGTGCTGATATCCAGGGAGTATTGGTGTAATTAGAGCTGTGGGAAATGCACAGATTTTGGCAGACAATGTCTTTGGTTTCAGTTTGCAATCCATCCAGAATTGCATTCCTGTGAAATGAGCATTGCTTGCTAATATGGGAACCTCTTACCCAAATTTTCTCTGTTCTGTATGAAAGGCAGTAATGGATACAGAATAATAGCAAAAAGAGTTTATGGTAATTTCATTAACTATAATTAGCAAAACAGTTTCTGATAAAATGAGTATTTTGTGGAAACTATTCTTATGGTAGTAAATTCAGAACAAGAGCCCAGTAAGAACTTTTTCTTGTAGATACAGATCAAACATAAATCTGGAGATCTAAAGAGTCAACTATGTTAGCCCATGCAGACATCCTACCTGTTTAAATCTTAGGTCGTCCTCAGATTCTATCACTATATTCTGATTTTTGCATATTGGGAATTTGCCTCTGTAGGCTGCTTTGAAATTAGTGTATTTATAAATTGCACTATTATGGTCTAATTACTTTGTTAAATATGGAATACCCACTCCTATCATATTAGATGTTAAGGAGGCACTATATGCAACTCCACTTTGATTTTTATGATCAGGCTACATTTGCATTTTCTGGGACAATTAAACTTAATAATAAAAAATAAGAAAAGATGGGTCATAACATTAGGGCCTTTACTGTCCATACACTACTGCTCTGAAATAAACCAGCTGAAGTGAAGATAGGCAAAAACATATAATGAAGACGAACTGAGGTACAGATTGGCAAAAACACAATGGAAACCTGATGTAATCCTAAGATTGACACACAGAGGTTATACAACACCATCTGTACAAAAAGAACATAAAAAATAGAAAAGGAGTTGAACTCTAAATTAAAACCATGCACTCATGTCTATAAATCAAGGTGAATGAACTAGGTTAAAAGAAGTGAAGAAGCAATTAAAAGCTGTGCTGCTGTTTGGTTACCATATAACCAAAGAGAAGATGGGAATGATGGAAAGTGGCATTAAGTAGATGGGGTACTTAAGGAGTTTGGGAATAAATTCTGCCAAGCTTGGTTGTTCAAGAAATTCCTGACTTGCTAATAAATTTGTTCTTTATAAGGTGAAGAAAGGCACCAAATGTCCATCTATCCCTGAAGTGAGAAATTAGATGCAACAAGAATGTTGGGAAGTGGCTATATAAGGCTAGGGTGTTATTATTCGTTCAATGCACAGTCAGTCAGATGTTTAGACTGGATTTGGCATTTTTATCGACCTACAGAGTCCTTCCCAATGACTTGGGAAAGGAAGATGTTGTTGTTTTCTAGTGTAAATAGTAGTAGTATATACTATAATGTGGAATCACAGCTCTGTAGCTGGTGTTGGTCTTCATTTGCATCAAATTCTTCCCAAGAACCTAGATATAGTAATGTATCCTCATAGTCTATGTGTGGATTCAAGCAATATTGTCCTTTTGAATTGACACAGGGAAATTTTGTCAATGTGCAAATTGAGAATTGTGGTTGTTATTATTGTTCAGTCTTTTTCATGTATAACTGAAGGTGGTGAAGATACCTAACACTCTTTTCTCCTATTCCGCCCCCCCTGACAACAATCCTGTGAGGTGGGTTCGGCTGAGACAGGGAATGACTGGCCCAAAATCACCCAGCCAAATTTCATGCCCCACACTGGCCTAGAACACACAGTCCCCTGGTTTCTAAGCAAGACCTTAACTGCTTCACAAAACTGGCATTTTTAAAACATATATTTTGGACCTGAAAAAGTGGGTTTTAATAAGCTCAGTTGATAAGAAGGATTCCATGGCAGAAGAAGCCAACAGAAGCCAAACTCAAGATGAATGGTAGTTCCTAAAGGAATTTAATTACAAATAATTCAGTGAGGGAAAAGGCCACATGCAGACAATGGAAAGAGAGCCAGGACATCAAGACAGAGCAGTTATAGATAGTTTGGAAAGGCAGAGATATTATCTGAAATCTAGAGTTTCAGATGAGCTAAGGTTGGTAACTATGCTAAGAAATGCAGAAAGAAGGACTCCCAACTGAAGGAAGAGTAAGAAAGACCAGCACACCAAATCCTAAATGTGGGTATCAAAGATAAAAGAAGATCTGTTTAGCTGCTACAGTATTTTATATTCCTCCAAGAAATGTTGAAGAGCAGGATGAAGGGGAAAGGCTGAAGCCTGGGCCAGATGGAACATTCCTCTTTTCTTTGAAGGAGTTTATATCTCCTGTGTCAGATTAATTGTATCCAGGGATCCTGAAGGAACTAGCTAATATCTGGCCAAAATTTACATATTTGAGAAATATGGAAAATTGTGACATACTGGATGATCCTATCATGCAAAAGATGATCCTATCATGCAAAGGAGCAAAGGATGATCCTATCATGCAAAGAGGGGCAGAAGGAAGGTATACAGTAGAACCATCAATCTTATATCGATACCTGAAAAGATTCTACAGCAGATAGGATTAATCTCTTAGCACCTTGAAAACAATGCAGTAATTACCAGAAACCAATCTGGATAGATCAAGTCTTACCATGCAACTGTTATCAGATCTTTTGTCTAAGTATTTCTTTATTAAATTGAGGACATGTGTTAGGTTCAATATAACCTGATTTCAGCAAATATTTGACCAATTTACATATTAGTAAAGAGATCCTGACTGTTAAGCAGTTAAATAAATATAGACTGAGTGCATGACAAGTATGTAGATAATGCAAAAATCATAGCTGATGTGTTCATATTTATGCTCATTAAACTTGATAGGTGTATTGGCTTGGAGCTACACATTTCCAGCTTTCACCTTTTATCCCTCAATATTTTTAATGATTTGAAGGAAAAGATGAAAGAAATATTCCTCAGATTTAAAGGCAATACAAAAGAGGGTAGGGTGATTAATATTCTGAAAGACAGAATTCAAAATGATGAGATTTAAAAAAAAATAATTTAGTAAGCATTATAGTTTAACAGATAAAATCTAATACAAACTAAAAAGAGATAGAATAAAAAATAGAAAATGCAGAAAAACAAAAAAGTAATAATAAAGCAAAAAAAAAAGAAATATATAAAGAAGTAATTTTCCTCTTCATTACAAGTGTTAACAATTCTCACAACTTATCACTTTCTCTTAAAATACAACAAAAAATATCTTCCATATCTCAGTTTGTATCTATAAACAGATCCATATAACTCTGTCATTCAGTTCTGGTCAGCCATTAAGTCCATTAAGGTTTACCAGAAATAAAATAACTATTTTAACTTTGATCAAATAAACCCACTTTATATACCTTCCTTTACTTTTTACAATCTTGATCTTCAATCCCATTTAAATAATATTTTGTAGTTTATTTTCTTTTCATTTTTGTTTGGTCACTTCTCACAATTTAATAGTTCTTTTTTGTACTTCAATATAAGAAAATTGTACAAGTTTTGATTTAGCACTTTTGCATCCTTTTAACATCAACTAGTTTCATTTGTATATCCAACGTAGCATCTTTTCTCATACCACTCTTTCAGTGATAAGGTGATATATTTTCAGATCAACTTTTAAAGTAGTCCCAGTCCCATCCAATAAAATTTATTCTTCTTCCACAACATCTCTTAAAAATGTTATCTATAATAGCAGTCATTTTTAAGATTAACTCCTGGATACATTGCTCACAATCATCTTGAATATGTCCAGTGTTAAAGTATTTTGCTCCATTATGTGTTAATAAATCAAATATAAGTGTTCTTCTCCTTTAATTGTAATCTTTAGATATCTCTGGTTCTTTATGATGTCCAATGTTTAAATCGCAATATTATCATGTTTTCTTTCATATATTCCAAACAACAGCATCTTCCCACGGAAGGAACCAATTTCAAAAATCATATTTCAAATCTATCTGGCACCCCAATCTGTTTATCACTTTCCAAAATCAACATTATAATCACCCTTTTGCAGCTTATTCCACCTAGTTGTTTGCCTTTACTCTTCTCTTTCAAACTTATTTTGCTGGGTTTAAACTGAACTTACCCAGTGTATGTTATCAAACTTGTTAATCAGAAGGTTCTCTATAGCTGAAAACCAGTTAAAAAGCAATTTTCAAAGGTGATTAAGAAACGAGATTCAGCAGAGTTTGTATCTATAAAGCTGCAATGAGGCTGTGAGCTTAGCTGAAAATTGCTCAACTCCCAGCTGCTCCACTCACAAACCAACCATAGAAACTTTAGTTCCTAAACTTTACTCATGAGGAGCAGCTGTCTGTAGGTAATCTCATGGTCTCTCCTTTATCCAGAGAAGGTTAGCAGCCAAAAAATACCATTCAGCTGCTGATCTCACCACAAATCTGTCTTCAGTCCCTCAGTGATGTTTGGGTCACCATGTCCTCACCTTTAAAAGTATGGTGATAGGTTAGATCAGCGGTTCTCAACCTATGGGTCGCGACCCCATTTGGGGTCGATCGACCATTTCACGGGGGTTGCCAAGCAAGGCTGTCCGCCATTTTTTTCCCCTTTTCCGGCGGGTGCCTTACCTCCCTTGGGCTGGGCCAGCTGGTGGTCAGCCTGCTCCGTCTCTGCCGCTTGCCAGCTACGCCTCGGCCGGCGCAGGGGGCGGAACCACACATGTGCGGCGCTCCCGGGCAGGGAAAGTCCTTGACTTACGACCGGTTGGGTAGTCCTCGACTTACGACCGGTTTAGTCCTCGATTTACGACCGGTTTAGTCCTTGACTTACAAACGGTTGGGGGTCGCGGCATTAAAAAGGTTGAGAACCACTGGGTTAGATGAATGAACTGAAATCATAAAATAAAATTTAGCAGGGAAAAAGGAAACTATCTTCACTCAGTTAGCAAATATTTGCAAGTAATAGTACTTGTGAAATGTTCTTGGATAGTATTATTATTATTATTATTATTATTATTACTTTAATTTATACCCCGCCCTTCTCCCGAGGGACTCAGGGCGGCTTACAGGTAAGTAAAAACAGAGCTATACAATAAATATCTAAAAGCCAAATTAAAATATATATTAAATAACCTGTATTAGAAAAATTATAAAATCCCTTTAAAATCCCTATAAAATCCCCCCCTAGG